>NW_020838015.1:3992979-4050342 GCF_003676395.1 Aethalodelphis obliquidens | reverse complement strand
ACTTTTTTAATGAAATAATGGCTGAAAACTTTGTAAACCAGGGAGGGAAATGGTCATCCAGATTCATGAAGCCCAGAGAATTCTAAATAGGATCAACCCAAAGAGGACTACATCAAGACACATTATAATCCACTTGTCAAATGACAAAGACAAAAAGAAAATTTTGACAGCAGCAAGAGAAAAGCAACTTGTCATATATAAGGAAATTTCCCATAAGATATTAGTGGATTTCTCAGCAGAAACCTTGCAAGCCAGGAAAGAGTGGAATAATATATTCAAATTTCTGAAAAAAAAAAACCCTGCCAACCAAGAATACTATACCCACCCAAAATGGATAAAGTGAAGGAGACATAAAGTCTTTCCCGGACCAACCAAAACTTGGAGAGTTCATCACCACCTGACCTGCCTTACAAAAAATGCTTCAGGGAGTTCTTCAAGTTGAAGCAAAAGCATGCTAAACAGCAATGTGAAAACATATGAAAGTAGGAATCTCACTGTTAAAGGTAAATATATAGACAAATATAGAACAAAGTAACATTGTAATGATGATACATAAATTATTTTTAAGGCTAATATAAAATATTTTTAATTAAAATTTGTCAATGGATGCATAATACAAAAAGAAGCAAATTCTGACTAAAAGAATATAAAGTGTCAGAGGGAAGAGCAAAAGTGTAGGGTTTTTGTATGTGATTAAATTCAAATTGTTAACAAAATAGATACTAACAACTACAAGATATTTCCTGCAAACCTCACACTAATGACAAAGAAAAAAAATCTGTAAAAGGTTCACAAAACATAAAAAGAATGAAAGCAAATTACTACAAAAATTATCAAATAACAAAGGAAGACACCAAAAGAGGAAGAGAGGGACAAATCAACTGCAAAACAGACAGAAAACAATTAGCAAAATGGCACTAGTAAGTCCTCATTGATCAATAATTACTTTAAATATAAATGGATTAAAGTTCCCAATCAAAATGCATAGAGTAGCTGAGTGAATAAAGAACAAGATCCAGTGATATGCTGTCTACAAGAGACTTGCTTTAGATTTAAAGATGCATGTAAGCTAAAAGTGAGGAGATGGAAAAAGATATTCCATACAAATGATAACCAAAATAGAGCAGGGGTGGCTATACTTAGACAAAATAGACACTAAATCAAAAATATCTCTGGAGAGAAAGAAGGTCATTATATAATTATTAAAAGGTCAAATCATCAGGAAGATATAACAATTGTAAATATATACCAGCCTAACATCAAAGCACCTAAATATATAAAGCAAACATTGACAGACATGAAGGCAGAATTTTACAGCAACACAATAATGGTAGGGGACTTTAATATTCCATTGACAATAATGGACAGAACATCCAGACAGAAAATCATTCAAGAAACAGCTAACTTGAAACATACTTTAGACCAAATGGACCTAACAGACATACAGAACTTTCCACCCAACAGCAGAAGAATACACATTCTTCTCAAGCATGCATGAAATATTCTCATAGATAGAGTACATGTGAGTCTTGATTACAAATCAAGACTTAAAAAACGTAAGAAGATCTAAGTCACACCAAGTATCTTTTCCCACCACAATGGAATAAAACTAGAAATCAATGAGAGCAAGAAAATAAGAAAATTCATAAATATGTAGAAACTAAACAACACATTCTTGAACAAGCACTGGTTAAGAAGAAAACAAAAGATAATTTTTAAAGTATTTTGAGAACATAATATACAAACAAGATGCAGCAAATGTGGTACTAAGAGGGAAGTTTAGAGTCATGCAGCAAAAGCAAGATGCAGCAAAAGTGGTACTAAGAGGGAAGTTTAGAGTCATGCAGCAAAAGCAGTACTAAGAGGGAAGTTTATAGTCATGAATACATAGGCTAAAAAAGAAGTATGACCTAAAATAACCAAACTTTCTACCTCAAGAAAGTAGAAAAAGAACAACCAACTAAGCACAAAGTTAGCAGAAGGAAAGAAATAATAAAGATTAGAGCAGGAATAAATCAGATAGAGAACAGAAAGTAGAAAAAAATCAACAAAACTAAGAGTTGGTTTTTTGAAAAGATATCAAAGTGACAATCCCTTAGCTAGATAAGAAAAGAGAGAAGACTCAAATGAATATAGTCAGAAATAAAAGACTCAAATAAAATCAGAAATAAAATAAATAAAATCAGAAATAAAATAAATCCATTATGGGCTTCCCTGGTGGCGCAGTGGTTGAGAGTCTGCCTGCCGATGCAGGGCACGCGGGTTCATGCCCCGGTCTGGGAAGATCCCACATGCCGCGGAGCGGCTAGGCCCATAAGCCATGGCCGCTGAGCCTGCGCATTCGGAGCCTGTGCTCTGCAACGGGAGAGGCCACAACAGTGAGAGGCCCGCATACCGCCAAATAAATAAATAAATAAATAAATCCATTACAATGGATGCCTAAGAAATAAAAAGGATCATAAGAAACTATTACGAACAACTGGATAACCCAGAAAAAAAAATAGATAAATTCCTAGAAATATACAACCTACCAAAGCTGACTTCAGAAGAAATAGAAAGCCCAAATAGACCAATAATAAGGAGAAAGAATCAGTAATTTTAAAAAAACAAACAAACAAACAAAAATCTCTGAACAAAGAAAAGCCCAGGATCAGATGAGTTCCCTGGTAAATTCTACCAAACATTCAAAAAAGAATGAATACCAATCCTTCTTAAACTCTTCTAAAAAAATAGAAGAAGAGAGAACACTTCCAAACTCATTTTATGAGGCCAGCATTACCATGATACCAAAACCAGAGAAAGGAACCACAAGAAAAGAAAATTATAGGCCAATATCCTTGAATGAACATAAATGTAAAAATCTGCAATGAAATACTAGCAAATCAAATTCAACAACAACACTTAAAAGAATCATACACCATGATCAACTGGGATATATCCCTGAGATGCAAAGATGGTTCAACATATGCAAATCAATCAATATGATACACCACATTAATAAAATTAAAGGAAAAATACATGATCATCTCAATAGATGCAGAAAAACCATTTGACAAAGTTCAACATCCACTCATGATTAAAACTCTCAATAAAATAGGTATAAAAGGAACTTACCTCAACACAATGAAGGCCTTATATGAAAATTCCACAGTTAATATCATAATCAATGGGTTAAAAATAAAAGCTTTCCCTCTAAGATCTGGTACAAGGCAAGTATGCCCACACTTGTCACGTCTGTTTGACATAGTGCTGGAAGTTCTACCAAAAGCAATTAGGCAAGAAAATGAAATAAAGGTATCCAAATTGGAAAGGAAGAAGTAAAATTGTCTCTATTTGCAGATAGCATGATATTATAGAGAAAACCCTAAAGACTCCACCAAAAAACTGTTACAATTAATAAACAAATTCAGTAAAGTTACAAGATACAAAATCAATATTCAAAAAATAACTTGTGTTTCTATACACCAACAACAAACTACCAGAAACGGTCCCATTCACAATAGCAGCAGGAAGAATAAAATTATTGGGAATAAATTTAGCCAAAGAGGTGAAAGACTTGTAGAATGAAAATTATTTTTTAAAAGAATGAAGGAAACTTTAAAAGATACAGATAAATGGAAAGAAATCCTGTGTTCATGGATTGGAAGAATTAACATGGTTAATATGTCCATAGTATTCAAAGTGATCTACAGGTTCAATGCAATCCCTATAAAAATCCCGATGGTATTCTTTATAGAAATATTTAAAAACGCTAAAATTTGTATGGAAGCACAAAAGACCTCCAACAGCCAAAGCAATCATGAGGAAAAAGAGCAAAGAGGCATCACACTTTTTGATTTCAAAGTATATTAAACAGCTACAGTAATCAAAATAGTATGGTACTGGCATAAAAACAGACATATAGACCAATGGAAAAGAACAGTCAGCCCAGAAATAAATCCATGCATCTATGGTCAACTGATATTCAACAAGGGTGCCAAGAACATACAATGGGGGAGAGGAAAGTCTCTTCAACAAATGGTGTTAGGAAAACTAAATATCCACATGCAGGAGAATAAAATTATACACTTATCTCATACCATATATAAAAATCAACCCAAAATGGCTTAAAGACTTAAACATAAGACTTGAAACCATAAATGTAGAGAAGAAAACATAGGAGGAAATCTTCTTGACAACAGTCTGGGCTATGATTTTTCAGATATGACACCAGAAGCACAGGCAAGAAAGCAAAAAACAACAAGTGGAACTGCGTCAGACTAAAAAGCTTCTGCACAGCGAAGGAAACAATCAACAGAGTGAAAAGGCGATCTACAGAATGGGAGAAAATATTTATAAGCCATACGTGATAAGGGGCTAATATCCAAAATATATAAGGAACTCATACAACTCAATAGCAAAAACAAAGCAAACAAAACAAATAACCCAATTAAAATATGGGCAAAGCTCCTAAACAGACATTTCTCAAAAGACACACAAATGACCAAAGGTAAATGAAAGTGTTCAACATCGCTAATCATCATGGAAATACAAATCAAAACCACAATGAGATGTCACCTCACACTTGTTAGAATGACTGTTATCAAAAAGAGAACAAGTGTTGGAGAGGTTGTGGAGAAAACAGAATGCTTGTACACTATTGGTGGGAATGTAAATTGGTACAGCCATTATAGAAAACAGTATGGAAGTTCCCCCCAAATTAAAAAGAGAACTGCATTATGATCCAAGCAATCCCACTTCTGAGTATATATTCAAAGGAAAGAAAATCAGCATCTTGAAGAGATATCTGCACTCCAGTGTTCACTGTAGCATTATTCACAATAGCCAAGATATGGAAACAACCTAAATGTCTGTTGACAGATGAATGGATAAAGAAGATGTCTTGTATATATATATACAATGAAATAGTATTCAGTTTTAAAAAAGAAGGAGAACTTGGCATTTGTAACAACATAGCTGAACCCAAAGGACATTATGCTAAATAAAAAAAGCCAAAAATAGAAAGACAAATACTGCATGAGCTCACTTACATGTGGAATCCAAAACAGTCAAACTCATAGAAGCAGAGAGTAGAATGGTAGTAGTCAGCGGCTTGAGGGAGGGGAAAATACGGAGATGTTGGTCAAAGAGTACAAAGTTTCAGTTATGCAAGATGACTAAGTCTGGGAATCTACCGTAAAGCAATGTGAATATAGTTAACAGTATTGTATAGTACAGTTGAAATTTGCCAAGTTAGACCTAAAGCATTCTCACCACAAAAAAATGGTAACTATTAATATATGAGGTGATAGTTATATCAATTAGCCTCATTGTAGTGATTATTTCACAATGTATACATAAATCAAAATATCATAAACCTTAAATATATATAATTTTTGTCAATTATACCTTAATAATGATGGAAAAATATAAAGAGGATATCATGAAAAATCTTTCTGGAAGGTATTTGGCAATATTTATTAAAACTCTAATTATATAGGGCTTCCCTGGTGGCACAGTGGTTAAAGAATCCAACTGCCAATGCAGGGGACACGGGTTCAAGCCCTGGTCCAGGAAGATCCCACATGCCGCGGAGCAACTAAGCCTGTGCGCCACAACTACTGAGCCTGTGCTCTAGAGCCCACGTGTCACAACTACTGTGCCCGTGTGCCACAACTACTGAAGCCCGCGCACCTAGAGCCCGTGCTCCGCACCAACAGAAGCCACCGCGATGAGAAGCCCGCACACTGCAACGAAGAGTAACCCCCGCTCACCACAACTAGAGAAAGCCCGCGCACAGCAACGAAGACCCAACGCAGCCAAAAATAAAATAAAAACAACTATAATTATACATACTTTTCAACTCAGAAATCCTATTTCTTGGATTCTATCACACAGAAATAAAAACGCCAGTATGAAAACAAATCTCCAGTATGTAAGGAATAAATACAGAGATATTTACTGTAGCAATGTTTGTAGTGGCAAAAAGAAGGGAAGCAAAGTTAATGTCAATCAACTGAAGCACAGAATATTAGGCAGTCATAGAAAAGAATGATGCAAGTACAGTGAAAAAACAAAGATCCAGAAAAGTAAATTACAAAGATCCTGTTTTTGTTAAACAATTAACAGTGCGTGTGTGTATGTGTGTGTACGTGCATAAAATTATATGATTGTGGAGAAAGTTCTGGAAGAAAAAGCACAAAGTTATTTACATTGGTTACTGGGGATGTCAGTGGGAGGTGGCGGGGTGTCAATAAAAAATTAAGTAAGTCATGGTTTTCAAAAGTTTCCATGAATTAAAGAAACAAGCATGTATACTATTAAATCATTTAAGTAAAAGCACAGCTGTGAGAATGCATGCATAAACATAAAAGGATGGCCTCCCAAAACATAATGCTAAGGATCTGGGATGGTAAGATTTCAGAAAACTTTTACTTTCTTTAGTACATTTTTCTAAATTGTTTGAATTTTTCACAATAAGTAAAAAGAAAGGAAGTTTTAAAGAGGGAATTAATAAAGAAGCCAAAGTAGAACTAGAAATCAAGCCATGAAGCATCCCAGAAATATGATAGGAAGATCTCTGTCTTTGATTAAAACCCTGTCACCATGGCGGCCGAGTCAGGAGGGTCCCTGATAACCTCTTCTTTATTGTACCTTAAATCATCCTCAACTACATCTGAACCAGAGATGACTGATAATCTACACAGGGATAATTATCTTGGGTCCTTCTGAGAAGCCAGGTGGAGAACACAGGACATAACATTTCTGGTAGACCCTCTGCTTTGTCAGCTTTCTTATGGTTCTACTTTGTGTGGACCAGTATAATTCTTTCCTTAGATTTGCTTATTCAAGATGACATCATGGTCCATTATGCCCAGGTACCAGTTTCCATTATCCAATCCATCAACTTCTCTCTGTTCTTTGTGTAGTAAAAACAACTCTGCCCCAGCCACCACCTACCCAGGATATAAAACAGGTTTCAGGTTTTCACAGTGAATCACATCCCTGAGATGTTAACAGGAGCCTGCTTTTCCCAGACTGACATGTCTTTCCTTGAGGGTGACACCTTTCATTTTCCACCCACACACGACCCATAAAAGAAAGTTCTTTAATCATCTTCAGTTCTATTTGTTCTTAATAAATCTCATTCGTAGTTCCTGATGGGAATATGAGTGTGCTATCACTTTTCCTTTGCCCAATAACAATAACCATTTTCTCTTTCCTAATGACTATTACTGAACTTTTCCTGATCCACTGAAATGTCACATTAACTCTGATTCTGAATTCTCCATCTTTCACTGTCATGTTGATCAGGCCAAAGACCTTGAAATCACACTTGACTCCTCACTCTTTCACATCCCACATCCATTTCACTAGTAAATCCTTCCAACTCTACTTTGCACAACAGCATTAATCATTAACAGATTGCAAATTAAAACCACAGTGAGATACCACTCCACATCCACTAGAATGGCTAAAATAAAAAATACTGACAATACCAAAGTCTGACAAACTTGCAAAGTGACTGGAACTCTCATGTACTGCTGGCAAGAATGCAAGATGGTATACTCTCAATGGAAAACAGTTTGGCAGTTCCTTATAAAGTTAAACGTACACTTACCATATATACCAATCACACTCTCAGATATTTACCCAAAAGAAATTAAAACTTATGTTCATACAAAAACGTATATACAAATGTTTATACAACTTATTCATAATCACCAAAAGCTGGAAACAACCCAAATGTCCTTCATTTGGTTCAGTTGGTAAATGAATAAACAAAAACTGTGATACATCCATAAAATGGAATTCTACTCAGCAATCAAAAGGGATGAACTATTGATTCACATAACATCAAGGGTGAATGTCAAATGCATTTTGCTTAATGAAAGAGGTTAGATCCAAAAGGCTACATACTGTATGATTCCATTTATGTGAAATTCTGGAAAAGACAAAACCATAGGAATAGAAATAAGTTTGGTGGTTGCCAGCAGTTGGGGCTTAGGGGAATGGTATGACTACAAAAAGGCAGCATGAAGCAATTTTTAGAATAATGGAAATGTTCCATATTGTGACTGTGGTGGTGGATACATATATGAATATATGAATTTGTCAATAGCCCCCTGGTCCAAGCCACCATCAACTCTCCCCTGGACTCCTACAATAGTCTCCTAACTACTTTCTTGACTCCACTCCTGTCCCCTTACAACATGGTAGCCAGAGTGACACTTTCAAACCTAAGTTTCATCATGTCATACCTATGCTCAAAGGGCTTAAAATAAAATCCAGTGTTCTTACTAAGGCACCATCTGTCCCCTGCCTACTTCTCTGACCTCATCACGTGGTACTGTACCCCTCATATTCTGGCCACACTGGCTTCCTTGCTTGTCCATGAAGATACCAAGGACACTCCAACTTCAAGGTCATTACCCTTGCTGTTTCCTCTCACTGGAATGTCCTTTGCCAAATACCTGCATGGCTTAGTCCATTGCTTAAAACTCTCAGTGACACTCCACTGCCTATAGGATAAAATATCAACTCCTCAATGTGGCACTTATGACCCTTCATGATGTGGCCCACGCTCTTCTCTACATCCTTATCTGTCACACACTGGGCCCCAGCAAACTGTTTCTGAATTCTATGCACTTCTCCTTTTTTCCCTGGTGAATAAATAACTACCTATTTTTTGAAACTCAGCTCAGTCATCAACTTCAGATAAAATAGAAAACTCCCTCTTCATGTACTCACTGTGCCCTGCATGTGCTTCCATGTTGGGATGTGTTTTAATCAAGCTCTCCAGGTGATTCTTATGCATATTAAAGTTTGAGAAGCACTGGCCCAGCATTTATCATGTATATTATATTTGATTATGTGTCTGTCTCTCCTGGCTGGACTGAAAAGCCTTCAAGGCTTTGAATCTATTCCCACAGCCTACTGCAATGTCTGCCTCCCAATAGGACATGTAAATGTTAGATGAAAGAACAACTGAATGGATGCATGCCCATGCTTCCTTTCTTTCTAATTCCATGTTCCTGACAAAACAGAGCTCTCTTCCTGTGTTGACCATATGCCCAATCAGAGATTGGAATGGCATAGAAGTGCAGTTGAGTCTGGCACATATCTGCCTTATGTTGTTGTAACCAGACTGTGAGTCACCTTTTTTTTTTTTTTGTCAGCTGGCTCACTAGGGCATTACATACTTAACTTGGGTTATTATTTATTTAGATAGTATTTAGCCACAAGACTTAGCCCTGCAATCTGAGTTTCAGAGAGACATTAAGTGCATAGCCTTAGTGCAAAGTTCTAGGAGTCATTGTAGAATTTTTAACCTAGAGCAATTATCTCACTGACTAAGTCTTCATCTTTATTTGGTGGAAGCCATTCCTTAGATGCAAAATTTTGATATATTCATGCTGGGTTCTTTTTTTTTTTAATTTTATTTATTTATTTTTGGCTGTGTTGGGTCTTCGTTTCTGTGCGAGGGCTTTCTCTAGTTGCGGCAAGCGGGGGCCACTCTTCATCGCGGTGCGCGGGCCTCTCTTGATGCGGAGCACAGGCTCCAGATGAGCAGGCTCAGTATTTGTGGCTCACAGGCCTAGTTGCTCAGTGGCATGTGGGATCTTCCCAGACCAGGGCTCGAACCCATGTCCCTGCATTGGCAGGCAGATTCTCAACCACTGCGCCACCAGGGAAGCCCCTGGGTTCTTTTTTTTGTGCTGAGTCATTTCATGGCTACTGCTTATGATTAGAGTTCACTATTCTAGGAAATAATGCTTTGAATAACATCTTTACCAATGTTTGTTTTCTACTGAATTTGTGCAAAGAACTTTAATCTGTAAAGTCCTTGACCTTCTCAGGTATTGACTGAAAGACAACATAGGTTCTCTCCACCCACCTGCCTTTCATTAGTGTTACAACTGTTCCTTTCCTGGTAGGGATGATGTATTACTGAATAAGGCCCTTAGCAATAGGGGTGGGGCACATGATATTTGTTCCTAGTAATATCAATCCAGAGAACTGTCTTGAGATTTTATTTCTTTTATCCAACAACTTATCTCTATTGTTTCAACCACCAACTCCAACTCTAATGCTCTCCAGTAAAGCAAAGAGCTAGAAGAAATGGGAGATGGAAGAGAAAGGGGGAAGAGGAAGGAAGTGGCTTTCTGACTGTTATGAGGAAGATGGGCAATCAGGAAGGGAAAGAGGGGGGTGTCCAGACATTTCGCTTGGAGTAATATGCTCATGTCTACATCAGCCTGAATATTAGGTAGGTGTGGCCCAAGGAGAAGAAAAGGTTTTTAACTCATTGTGACTCACTCCTACTCTGTGTACACTAATTAAGCTCCCACTCACTTATTTTTTCAGAAAAAAAAAAAAATAAATATATATATATTTTTTTCTTTTACAGCAAGATAGCCTTGGTCATTTGGACTGTGACTCAGCAGTTTCTGTCTGTGAAACCCAAACTGCTGCAAAATCCTAAAGGAACTGGATCATCTCTAAAGTTTGGATATTATGTATCAGTGGGCCTTCTATCCCCAGGTGTGTTTAATCTAATTCTTCCAAATAGATTCCTCTACTGGACATCAGAAGTACATGCAGCCCCTATAGGTAGGAAATAGAACAAGTCAAAAGCTTACCAGTGCCATCTGACACTTTCCCTCTTGCAACCCCTTTATATAGGAGGGTGTGAAACTCAGTTTGGGGGTTGCTTAAACTACTGTAATTATTTTCTAGTTTTATTGCATTGTGCCTAAGTGCGTAGACTGCATGATTTCTGCTGTTTAAAAGTACATTAAAAAAAATAAAAATAAAAATAAAAAGTACATTAGAGTTTTCTTTAAGGCCTAGTAAAAATAAATTTTTTAATTATGGTGTGGCTAATTAGAAACATTCTCTGTAAGGTATAAAGTTCAATATATTTTTATCAAATTAACTTTATTAATTATATTATTCAAATTAGACACATCCTCTTATTTTTATATGTTTTATCTGATAGAGTTGTCTTAACATCTCTAAAATGCTATTAAATTAATATCAGTCTGTCAATGAGTTTCTGACAGTTTCTGCTTTATAAATATCAACACTAAGCTTATTTGGCATATATATTTCTTAGTTGTTATATCTTTGCTCTGTATAATCCTTTTTGCCTTGAATTCTGCTTTGCCTGAAATTAATATTGTCACCTTTGCCTGAAATTAATATTGTGTTCCTTTTATTCGCATTTTCAAAAATAAATTTTTGTCCATTTTTAATTTTTAAGATTCAGTGTCTTTTTGTCTCTTATAAGCAATATGTAGATATATGTTATATTATAACCTAATTAGAGAGTATTTCTACTTTAATAAGAAGTTAGAACAATTTTTGTTTACTGTTATAATTGATGTTTCATTGCTTTTATGCCATTTTTGGTGTTCTTGTTTTTCCTTTAAAGACACATACATTCTATGCATTGTTTGTGTTTATCCTATTTAGGCACTGTAAACTTTTGCAATCTATATAGTAAATGTTTACACAGCTAGAGATCTTCAAGTTACTTTTTTCAAAAAATAACATGGATGCCATATTTCCCAAGTCCATAATACTCATGCCTTTCTGTTGCCTTCATTCATAAATAAATATTGACTATTTGAACCAAATCTTTTTCTCTCCAAATATTTTAGACATTGTCCTGTAGTCTTTCAGCATTTACCTTAGTTAAAAACACTGGAATTACCCTGATTTTTCCTTCCATTATAAGTAAACTAATTAAATGACTATTTATAGGATATGTTTACATTCTTATAATTCAAAAATATATCTACATGAGAATTTCTTTGTATTTTTTGTGTCTGTAAGATTCTGGACTTTCAGCCTGCACAATCAGATCTTTTATTGACTCATGAACATTTTCTTCAATCATGTCTGATTATTGCTTGATACCAGTCATACTAATCTCTTTCTCTGGTGTATCTATAATTTTTAGGCTTGATAATTTTTCTATTTACCCATGTCTTTTCATTTTTTTCTACTTGTTCCCTACATTCTGGGAAAAATTTTTTATGTTCGTTTTCTGCATTACCGATTCAATATTTTCATTTCATTTCTGTCCTTTTTCTGTTCCCAGAAAGGATTTTTGATTCTGCTATTGCATTTCTAGTTGTCTTACAGTTTCTTTTAATTTTTTTTCTTTATTTCAAACATTTTCCTGTTATTCTCCTACAGTCGACTTCATTTCTGCTACTACTTTCCCTAAGGCTTCTGCTCCTATTTCATAGAAGTTATGTCCTCCTGTAACCTTACAGATATAATTTTCTACTGGTTTCAATAGTAAATCATTTCACAGTTGGCATTCTTCTCCTGCGTCTTCAGGGTGGTGTTTCTCTTGTTCTGCCATATGTTTTTAACAGACCTCTATGTAAGTTGTTCCTATTTACTCATCCCCAAAATGAGGAGACATCTAGTCTGACCCAGTTCTTGCCAAAAGACAGATTTTGGTTATCCTCATTTTCCCCTGGGAATTGCTCACATCACCTTCTGGGAGCTCAACTGTGTTGATGTGCATTGCTCTCAATCCAATTTTCAGTGCCCAGAAGATACTCATTTTGAGCAACTCTGATGTACTAAGTTGGAACTTTCTCCCACCCCTATAGGTTGGCTTTATGGTGCACTAAATCAATAAAGAACATGGAAAACTATAATCACCAGCATGCACTATGGTAAAGATTCTTTTGGTCTCCTTAACTGCAATGAGGTATTATCAATTCCCTCTTTACTTCCTTACAAGTAGTCTTCTAGAAGATTTCCAGTCTCTACTAAATACGAGACATATACTAACAGAAAAGGAGATAAGCAAGAAAGAGTGTTCTGGCTGTCTCATAATAGTTCCCCACTAGTAAGAGGATGGCTGTCACGTTTTCTGGTAGGCCCAGACCTGATGCTTTTGAGCCACCCAAACCCTACACTTCATTAAGGAAGTGTGACGCCTCCCTTTATCACTTTGGCAAACGTTTTTTCTGTAACCGACAGCAAAGTACCTGTATATCACAAATTGTATTTTTCAAATAAGTTTGTCACCCTCATAATTAGGTGACATTCTAAACAGAGTTGGGAAATGATAAAATGTTAGTCTTGATTTTCTTTGTTATTGTTAGCTTGCTTTCATCTTTTCTGTTTATCATCACTTTACTATCAAGTTGAGAATGTTAGCATCAGACCACCAGCCAGGTATCACCTTAAGACAAAAAATATACTTTGATTTTGACACACTACCCCCCAAAACCCCTCTCCCCAACCTGCCCAAAAGAAGCAGAATCAAGCCCGGTCATGTGACCTTTATTCACCAAGTTTAGTTTGGAATGACATTAAATTGTTTCCCAAAAAGTTAATTCACCCTCAAAAGACAAAGTATTGGCAACATGGATTGACTCAAAATGCAGGCCATGGGCTCCCAAAGAGGAGTCCCAACGATTCTTTGAGCCATAGCCATATTGAAAGAACAAGTTGAAAAACTTCCCATGAAACTACTTTGAAGAGAATGGTTCTCAATTGCATGCTGAAGTTCTACTATGTTGTTAAAAATTCAATCATATTACTTTATAGCCACACCTCTGTAGAGGTGCTTCTTTCTCACTCAGATGCTGCTTCATTAACTGCCATTAATCAAGCACCCATGTTGATGTTCTTAGGCCTAATCTTTACTTTCCTTGGGATAAAAATCTTACTTTTCTCAGTTGCCTGATTGTCTTAGGTTGATGTGCTAGTTATTAAGCTATTCTCACTCAGCTCCAAACCCAGCCTTCTTTGCAAAGCCTACTTTGCTTTTTGGTGCTGGGACTGGGATCTTACAAACCACATTTCTGCTTGCCAGCTGTTCCCTTTTAGGCTTTGCTCGTACAAAGTGCTAGAGAGAGATGCAAGGCTGGAGGAGGACGAAGGGACATGCTCCTTCCTGTTTACTTCCTATTTGCTTCTTGGAGTTTCAGATTAGCCTCCTGCTCCTAGGAAAGTCACCCCAACCTCACTTCTTAATCCCAGAAGTGACAGTCTCTTCTTGTACCAGCAGCTGAATCCAGTTTGCAGTTTTTCCAACACTTGCAGAGAGAGTCTCATCATGCCCCCACTTCAGAGACACTGGCATCCCCTCCCTTTAGGGGTCTGGGTCCAGGCCACATGAGGCCTCTTCTTTCAGCACAAACACACCAGCCCCAGTCAACTGGTGTCCCTTCCTCAAGCATCCATGTCTCAGCCTCATGTGGCCTTCCTCCAGATCTCTAAGCCTTAATAATTTTGACATCTTCTCTTTGTTCCCTCAGTACTAGGGGTGGTAGCTGTTTCCTGAAGTTGCTACCTCTCTGATACTTTAGAGATCTCTTTTTTCCTCTTCAGGCACCGTTATGGATTGAACTGTGTCCCCTCAAAAGATGCTGAAGTCCTAACTCCTAGTATCTGTGAATGTGACCTTACTTGGAAATAAGGTCTTTGCCAATAATCAAGTTAAGATGCGGTCATGAAGATGAGCCTTAATTCAATATGATTAGTGTACTTATCAAAAGAGGAAATCAGGACAGAGATAAACATGTAGATGGAAGACGATGTGAATACACAGGGAGAATACCATCCACAAGCCAGGGAAAACCTGAGGGTACCAGAAGCTAGGAGAGAGGCATGAAATAGATTCTCCCTCACAGCCCTCAGAAGGAATCTCCCTACCAACATCTTGTTTTCAGACTTCTGGCCTCCAGAACTGTGAGACAATAAAGTTCTGTTGTTTAAGCCACCCAGTTTGTGGTCCTTTGTTACGGTAGCCCTGGGAAACTAATACAGATAGGAAGTTAACAATTTTATACCTAGCTGACATTTTTTACATTAAATTCTCCTGTTAAAATAACTGGTGAGCTTTCTGTCTCCTGACTGGACCAGTTTATTTTGGAGGCAATACCAAGAAGAACCAGCAAGAGTGACAGGGGAAGGAAGGAAAGCAACGCAGGGTGGGTTAAGGAAGTTTCTGCTGTGGGCAATTAGGACTTAACCCTACTGGGGACCTCTGGGTGACGCTGTAGAACGTGCCTCAGAACTGTCCCACCCAAGGGGGGATGCAGCTGGAGTATTTATCCACCAACTCCTGTCCTTCATTACTTGAGGGCTAGTCCTGGAAACATCAACATTCAGCACCTCCAGCTCTCCTTGTACATAGACCAAGTATGTTTCTGTGGTCAAAGAAAGCACTCAGGCAGTTGCAGGTGCTTACAGGAAGAAGCTGTGGGCATATATGCGAATGGTGAGGGCAAGAATAAATGTGGGCACCAATGGCATCTTCTACACTGATTGTTAGGTCTTCAAGGCCTAGCTATTCAAAGCCCAAAGATGCCTTAAGAGGCACAGAAGATGATGAAATGTGGGCACTGTGTATTTTGCTAAAGAACTGCAGGGAAGCAGGAGCACTACTGCTCTTGCAAATCAAGAGCACCAGCCGAGCTGCACAACACAGTACAATAAAGCTCCCTTTGCATTCTTGCTGTCTGAGCTCATCTAATGCACGAAGGTAGATTATGAAGATATATTTAAACTCTTTTGTTTATAGTCCTGATCTCATAGCCTCTGTTTAATGACTTGACAGAACCACTGAAGATAAGAACCAGAGGAGGTCTTAACAGATCAGCTAGAGTGCAAGTTTTTTAAAAAAAATTAGATTCAGAAACCTTTATACAAACAAAATCTTACAATATGAAAAGCAAATGAAAATGGAGTCGCTCTGGTTTACACTTGTGAGAGGCAAGGGTTGAGGAAGTTTTACGTGTTGGGTGCCCTCTCATCTCACTGGCACCCCTGAAGTGAGGTCACAGACCCTCGAGCTCATACTGTCCAACTTTAAAAGCAGTGATCTACTCCAACTTTCTCATGTTAATGGAGACAGAATTTTGATTTTTCTCCCTTGAAGTCTGCAAGATAATATCCATGTTTCCTAACACTGATGCTAGCTTTCTTTTAAAAATCCCCATAATTTGGATCACATTAATTCAGAGTGGTTGACTGGGTGTTTACTTGAGTGCTACTACTGAGAACTGGATTCACAAAGCAAATTAATTCGATTAAAATAAAAAGGTATGATGACCATTGCCACTTAAAATCCATTCCCATCACTTTTTTATTTACTTATTTATTTATTTATTTATTTTTGGCTGCATTTTGGGTCTTCGTTGCCGTGCGCAGGCTTTCTCTAGTTTTGGCGAGCGGGGGCTACCCTTTGTTGCAGTGTGCAGGCTTCTCATTGCAGTGGCATCTCTTGTTGCAGAGCACGGGCTCTAGGCACGTGGGCTTCAGTAGTTGTGGCCCATGTGCTCAGTAGTTGTGGCTCTCAGGCTCTAGAGCACAGGCTCAAGGGTTGTGGCACATGGGCTTAGTTGCTCCGCGGTACGTGGGATCTTCCCGGACCAGGGCTCGAACCCATGTCCCCTGCATTGGCAGGCGGATTCTTAACCACTGTGCCACCAGGGAAGCCCTCCCATCATTTTAGGTAATGGGTTCTCATTTTTTTAAAAAAGCTGGGTAAAATATCTAAGTGGAGGGGTGCAACTGAAGAGTGGGTGAAGAGAAAGAACTGGGAGATACAGATGTAAGAATCAGTAGTAGTTCTTAAAGGAGTAACTTAACTTTGTATATGTGGATAAGCTCCCTGAAGGTATGAAGTCCAGAATGAAAAGAGCAGAAACCACAGGTTGGGGCTTAGAAGCCAGTTATTTGATGTGTTTATTTAGTGTAGCACAGGCGAGTAGTTAAGAATGCAGGTTGAATTAGTACACTGCCTTTGGCCAATGGTCTTCCGGTGCTCTTGAATAGCGTAGTTCTAATGAATGGTGAGGGTCCAGAGGATTCTAAAAAACATAAGTGTGGCCACCTGTTGGGATCTTTACTAATTAAAAACACAAACACAAAACAAAACTGCTTTATGTGAGGTTCCTTTTAAGAAATCTTTCGTTAAACCTCACTGTTAACTATAGTTCACTTTTCCCCTTAGTTTTCCTGATAGCCAAGATAATGGGTACCAATTGTAATGAATCACTGGCTCATCTAGAGGGTCTGCGATTTTAATCTGCATCACTGCTTGTTTTCTTGGTACAGTTATGTTTGTAGAATGCTAAGGCTGCTTTATTTGAGAGCATTTTTTGCTGGATCCTCTGAGGATGGCTTGATTCTGGACATAATTCTTTAATCTCACAATTTTTTCAGTTTTGTACTTATTGAACCATCATAATTTAGGTCATTTGAAAAGACCTACAGCAAGCATCAGTGGTAGTTTTCATTATTTAACAGTTTTTCACAAGAATTCAATATGTTGGAATGCATTCTTCATTGGCATGTCAATATGTAGATCTGTACTCTACTTTAGGCAACTGACAGTAATTCTTGTGGGCTGGTCAACCCTTACTCAAGATCAGCCTGGCTGCAATAAATTGAAACTTCAATACTTTTGAGAATTACAGTGGTGTTCCTCATAGTGCTGAGAGTGGCTATAGGGAGCCCAATCACAAGCCTCTCATCAAAACAGAAGGTATCCCTCATTCATGCTGTTCCATAGAAGGATGATCTCTTTCCTTGATTCTTCTCCATCCCTGGAAATCTGCATTCCATGAGTAATGAGGACCATCATCCCCCTAGCCCTCAAGCAAGAGACAGAATGGTCTATATGCCTCTTCACTCCCTTGCCTCCCTGTGGGCATTACTAAATTGTTTCTTCTCTTTTTCACTTATTCTGGTTATCTATTGCTCTGTAACACCCCAAACTCAGTGGCATAAACAACTATTTAATGCTCACAGATTCTGTGGGTCCAGCAGGGATGGCTTGTCTACTACGTACTGCAATTTGGGGGCATATAGATACAGATATAGATTCAGATTCAGCTGAAGGTGACTCAAACTGTAGGTTGGAATTATGTGGAGACTTCACCCATCTGGCACCTGGGTGGGGATGACTCCAAGGCTGGGCTCAGTTGGGAATGTCGACTGGAGCACCTCAACATGACCCCTTTGTGTGGCTTGGACTTCCTCACAGCATGGAGCCTGTGTTCCAAGAGGCAGTGTCCTGAGAAGTAGCACATGGAGAACAAGTATTTTAAGGGAGCCAGGCAGAAGCTGCATGGTCTCTTTTGACACAGCCTCAGCTTTCATGCAGGATTACTTTTGTTACATTCCACTGGTTATAAGCAAGTCACAAAGGCCAGCCCAGATGCAAGGGGAGAGGCTTCTTGATAGGGGAGTGGCAAGTTCTCACTGCAGAAGAGCACAGGATGGGAGATATTGTTGTAACCATCTTTGGAAGAAACAATCTGCTACAACGCTTTTGATGGTCATTTTTGCTCTCTGTTTCCTGATTACTCAGCAAAACCCCTCATCTAGGCCTTAGCTTTCTTCCAATCACAGAGTAATAGCCACCTCCACAATAGCTTCTCTGTTTCTTTTTTTAAAACACATATTTATTACTTTACAGTTTTGTAAGTCCAACACAGGTCTTACCAGGATAAAGTCAAGGTGTCTACAGGGCTGTGTTCCCTTCTGCAGGCTCTGAAGGAGAATTCGTTTCTTTGTTTACTCAGGTTGCTGGAAGAATTCAATTCCTTGTAGCTTTGTAGGACTGAGGTCCCATTTCCTTGCTGGATGTCAGCTGAGGGCTGTTCCCAGTTTCCAGAGGTCTCCAGAATTCCTCGGTTCACAGCCCCCTTCCCCTATCTTTAAAGCCAGCAATGGTGGAAGGTTCAAGGGCCTCTTAAACTTTGAACTTCACCTGCCTCTTCTTCCATAGCATCTCTCTGACTGCCTCTTCTGCCTTCCTCTTCTACTTTTAAGGTCCCATAATGACTACACTGGGCTCACCCAGATAATCCACAATAGTTTCCTTATTTTAAGAGCTGTAACCTTAATCATCAGAGGGTGATGGCAAAGTCCCTTTTGCCAGATAATATAACATGTAAAGGCATAAAACCAGGGATTAGAGTGTGGATATCTGAGGCGGGGGAAGCAGTATTCAGTCTTACCATACTGACCCTCAGTGAGAACATCGTTTCTCTATTTTTTTATCTATCTTTATCTTTCTCTATTTTTCTTATTGTGATACATATATACATAAAACAAAAAATGTACCATTTTTAAGTGTATAATTCGGTGGCATTGATTACATTCACAATGTTATACAACTATCACCACTGTCCATTTCCAAAACCCTTTCATCATCTCAAACAAAACTCTGTAACCATTAAGCAATAACTCCCCGCTTCCTCATCCCCCAGTTAACTGCTAATTTACTTTTTGTCTCTATGAATTTGCTTATTCTTGATATGCCATAAAATTGGAACAATACAATATCTGTCCTTTTGTGTCTGTGTTATTTCACTTAGCATAAGGTTTTCAAGGGTTCATCCACATTGTAGCATGTATGAGAACTTCATTCATTTTTATGGCTGAATAATATCCTAGTGTGTGTAAGTACATTTTGTTTATCCATTCATTTGTTGATTAGCACTAGGGTTGTTTCCACCTTTGGGCTACTGTGAATAATGCTGCTATGGACATTGACGTACAAGTATCTGTTTGACTACCTGATTTCAATTATTTTGAGTAAATACCTAGGTGTGCAACAGCAGGGTCTTATGATAATTCTATGTTTAACTTTTTGAGAAAAGGCCAAACTGTTTTACACAGCAAATGCACCATTTCAACCAGCAATGTATGAAGGTTCTAATTTTTCCCTCATACATTGCTTATTTTCCCCTTTAAAAAACAATCTTATAGGTGTGAAGTGGTATCTGATGATTTTAATTTGCATTACCCTAATGATTAATATTTTCAGCACATTTTCATGTACTTACTGACCATTTGTGTATCTTCTTTGGAGAAACATCTATTCAGGTTCTTTGCCCATTTTTAAACTTGGGTTGTTTGTCTTTTTGTTGTTGAGTTGTAGGAGTTCTTTATGTATTCTGGATATTAAATGCTTATCAGATACATGACTTTCAAGTATTTTCTCCCATTCTGTGGGTTGCCTTTTCATTCTCTTAATGGTGTCCTTTGATGCATAAAAGTTTTTAATTTTGATGAAGTCCAACTTATCTATTTTTTCTTTTGTCACCTGTGCTTTTGGTATAATATTTAAGAAACTATTGCCAAACCCAAGGTTATACAGAACTTCCCCTGTTTTCTTCTAAGAGTTTTATAGTTTTAACTCATTACATTTAGGTCTTTGATCCATTTTGAATTAATTTTTGTATATGATGTCAGATAAAGTCCAGCTTCAGTCTTTTGCATGTGGATATCCAGTTGTTAAAGTACCATTTGTTGAAGAGACTGTTCTTTCTCCCATTGAATGGTATTGGTACGCTTGTCGAAAATGAGTTGATCACTTCTCTATTTCTTGCATAACTTTCATAGGATAATCACTACTCTTTGCTTCTTTAATTTTTCACTCTTTATTCTCATTTAGCCATATTAATCCTATCCTCAGAACATCACAGTGGTTCCTCTACAGTCAAGGCTATTTTTCTCAGTAACCAGTGCTTAATCCATTTGGTTTCTCCCCATGTCCTATCATACTATCATGTAATTCTTCACTGTGCTATACATTCTCCTCTGGCATAGAATGTCCTATTGACACAATCTATTAATTGTCTTCCTACTCCTCTTTCAATGGCCTTTTAGAAAGCCACCTCACCCTCCTTTGTTACAGACTGTCAGAAATAGCTCAAAAAAACCTTTCCAGGGCTTCCCTGGTGGCACAGTGGTTGGGGGTCCGCCTGCCGATGCAGGGGACACGGGTTCATGCCCCGGTTGGGGAAGATCCCACATGCCGCGGAGCGGCTGGGCCCGTGAGCCATGGCCGCTGAGCCTGCGCGTCCGGAGCCTGTGCTCCACAACGGGAGAGGCCACAACAGTGAGAGGCCCACGTACCACAAAAAAAAAAAAACCTTTCCAGGACCTGCCTGGAATCCAAAGTTACAGGTTGCACTTGTAGTCTCAAGTTAAAGATTCATTCACTCATTCATTCATTCAACAAACACTTATTAAATCCTTGTTAAATTAATGCCAGGCACTGAATTTCATGCTGGAATTTTCCATTCTCTGCCTAATTTCTTTGGAGTGATATTTCGTTCTGTCTCTTTGGTTGTCTACTCCAGCTCTGCCCCTGGTTGTAGTGTTTTGAATGCCTTTGACTCCATGCCTATCTTTCCTCAATTCCTGACAGTCTACCCTGGGTTTGAGCCCTGTGCCCCCTGCTTGGCTAGAAACAGAGATCATATACTTTTCCTAAAAACATTATTCTTCTCTTCATGGTAATAAAAGTGGCTACCTTATGTTGACACCTACTGTGTGCTAGAAGTTGTACTGGATACGTGACAGGTTATCTCTAACGCTTATTCTGCTTATCATTGTTCCAGGCACTGGGGATACAGCAGTGAACAAAACAAAGTTCCTGCCTGAAAGGAGCTTATGTTCTCTCACAATCCTTGACATGATTCAGCAGGGGACAGAGAAGTTAAGTAAACTGCTCCAAACCACACAGCTGTTAAGTGGCAGAGCTGGAATTTGAAACTTAATTCTCTGATCCCAAAACTTACACTCTCTCTACTGAATCCAGCTACCTCTCACGGTCTCACTTCAGATAGTAACTCACATTTTCTAACATAAAATTTCTCAACACCAAAACTCTCACATTTTATAAATGTATTAAAACCTAATGAATGAGCAACTACAGAATGCATATCAGGGTACATGTAATTTGGAGGTTAACTAGAACGTTTTGTTCAACCTTGATTCTTAACATCCTTTAAAAATATATTAGCTAACTTTCCTGCTTTTATAAGAATAGTAATAGGACTCCCTTAGACAATTCAGGATTTTCCTTTATCTTAAGGTTATTATTCTAAGTAGCACTACAGATTCTCAGTGTAGCATTATAGAAAAAAAAATTGAGTAAATTGGATTAAAAATTCACTGACCCAAGGGCATACACTGAAAGGTAATTTTTAAATTTTTATTATATCTTTGGTATAAACTTCTTTTGTCTTTTTCACAAAGAGGGTAATGCTAAAAGAAGTCCGTTTAACTGTAACTGAATACACCTTGAATTAGTGGACAGTACTCTAGTCTTGGCTCTGCTACAATGAGTTAGATGAACTTGTGCAGCTTAGGTCTTTCCTTATGCCTCAATTCTGCCCTCTGTAAAATGAAAGAGACTGGATTAAGAACATTCCTGTTTGTGTAGTGCTTTACATTTTTCAATGCAATATTTGTATATTATCTGACTTCTCTGCCTCAGTTCTTCACCCTGCTACTGGGTGTTTCATTCACCTTCCAAGTAAACTACTTACACTCCAGTCTTCGTGTCAGGTCTGCTTCTGGGGAAGCCCAAATTAAGGCCTCCACCTGACCTACATTTTACTTGGATGAATTCTCTGGTAATTCTTACTCTTCTATGTAGCTTTCATAATCTTGGTAATTTACAATCCAAGAAACAAGGGTCAGCAGCGTTGAGTAGAGTCCTAAGAGTTTACTTTCAAAATATCTCTCAAATTCAGAGAGTCCAGAATAAGCAGTGGAGAGTCGAATCTCAAATGATTAAGGGAAACTTTTAGAAATACTCACAATGCTACTTATTCTTCCATAGCTCCAAATCATCTTCCTCTGAAGCGTGAAGGTCGTTGTTCTCCTTTGAATGTTGTGAGTTTTTTCCCTCTAGCATCCTAGATGTGACAGATGCATGCACCCTTTGTCCCCTGGGATTTTAAAATATGCAACAATTGGCCCACATGGCCTTCAGTTTTAAATCTTTACATCCCTCTATGGCCTTACCTGACTGCTATGTTTAAAAGACCTAATGGTCTCTTTTCTTTGGCCTAATTTTGCCCAAGTAACATGAGTGCAAATATTTAGGGTTAATTTGGATTCTCCAAACTTAAACCCATCAAATAAGCAGCCAGTGACCAAACTGAAAGGATTTCTTTGTCCTCAGTGGATTGATTAAACATGGAATTCCATAAAGCTACTACTGTGCTGTGAACTGTGAGGCTACAATACATTGAGTTCATTTGTTTCAACAAGACTTTGCAGGTCCCGTTATATGTCATGACTTCTAGATATAGTGCAGTGGCACTTTCTGCAGCAAAAATAATTTCATCTTAAAACTGGAATGCAAATTAGAGTTTTTCTTTCAGATTTTACTTACTTAAATTTCTACCCCCTGAGGGTTGTGAGGGAGAGGAAGGGACAAAAATAAAGGGCACATTTCAAAAATTGAGTTCTTTAGAAACAGTGTGGGTGGAAAGGATGTATACAATTTCAGGAGCAAACAGAGACCTGAATCATTTCTGTCATAGAACCTATAGGGGAATTTTTAATTTGCAAATGAAAAATAAATTAAAAAGAGAGAACTTTTCAGGGAAATGCTGGAGGAGTATACTTCGAAGCAGACTGTCCACCCAATAAGGCTTAAAACTACCAATGGTCCATGAGGGTCTACTGGCTGATCAGTTCCATTGCAAAAATGGAAAGGCAGGGTTATGAGGACAGAACAGGCACGACAGAACAAGTAACTTCACTTGTTAGACACTCTCTGGGGTCAGCCTAGGCACACAAGACATAATCCAACTGTAGTTAAATCTCAGTTTCTTGGTTCTGAAAGAAGGCAATGATGCCTTTAAGGACAGAGCAAACAGGAAAAAAGGAAACATCCTATCTGATCCTCTGGGTCTGCTCCTTTTTCTACACTTAGAGTTTCTCTCCATCTTCCTGCTCCTCACCCCCACCCCCCGCCCCAACACTAAATACCACCAGGCAGCCTCAGAGGAGAGGGGTTCAAAGAGACTGCTGCCTAGAGAAGTTTCTGTGTGTAAATCTTGGAAGCCTTTAATGCAGATGCGATCTGGAAGCTCCAAGCTTTGAAAACCTTTATTTTGAAGGTTTGAGGATAAACTTAGTTTTCTTGGCACTAGACAGATCCAATGTGAGGCATGATGACTGACATCTAAATTCCTTCCCTGGCTCATGTTCTGCCACCAAGCCAGTGATGGCCCCCACATTTGATTCAGCTCCCAAGGATTGTAGTTAGGAAAACAGAGGATGGTTATTTACAATGTTCTAGTTAAAATTATAAAGGTATCAGTTTTATAGAGAATGATAAGTTTCAGGTTAGTAAACTGAATCCTCTCTACCTGTTGGCATGAACCAAAAGTAGTAACTTCTTTCATTTAAGTGATATCCTCATATTTCATTCCTGGCTCCATCAGACTTTTTACACCGCTTCATTGTTTATTTATTTAAATTGTAAATGTTCATGCCTGATACTCCTCTTCGTAGCTTCTATTCACTATTCATTTTTCTTTTTTTTGTTTTTGTTTTGTCTTTTTAATTTTTATTGGAGTATAGTTGCTTTACAATGTTGTGTTAGTTTCTACTGTACAGCAAAGTGAATCAGCTATACGTATACATATATCCCCTCTTTTTTTAGATTTCCTTCCCATTAAGGGCACCACAGAGCATTGAATAGAGTTCCCTGTGCTATACAGTAGGTTCCCACTAGTTATCTGTTTTATACATAGTATCAATAATGTATATATATTAATCCCAATCTCCCAATTCATCACTCTAATCACTATTAATTTTTCCTCGCTATTATTTTTGGACTTAATAAGCAGCGACATAAATTTAAGTGCTGGCTTCTCAAACAAAAATTTCAGAAATAACTCCATGTCCCTTGCCAAATAAACAGATTTCTACATGCAAATATTTTCCATGTTTCTTGAGCCTCTTCTTCCCCTTCCCTTTGGATCCTTTTACCATAAGCAGTAGACCACCAACTTGTATAACATATATTCATATTTCACATAGTTTAAAAGTCAAATATATGAATCTATACGGTGAAAATTTCTATTCAATTTTTATTCTCAGCCACCCAGTTCCACTGCCTGGAGGTGGACCATGTTGCCAGCTTTCATGTGTGTGTATATTTCCAGAGCTATTCTATTAATATACAAGTCACACACACACACACACACACACACACACACACACACACACCACAATCATTATATATATAGATATATCTGTATTTCCTTCCCCCCTTTTTACAAGAACAGTGACAACGTGCACACAGTTCTGCATCTTTTTTTCGCTTAACAAAATAGTGAAATAATCCCCATCTTCATGCATAAAGAGCCTTCTCATTCTCTTTTTTACGGCTGCATAGCATTCAATTGCATGGATGTGTCATGATTTATAGAACCAACCCCATATGGATGCACAATGGGGATGTTTCCATTCTTTTCTATTACAAACAGTGCTGAAAAGCATAACTTGGTACACATTTCATTTTTCCCGTGAACAAATATATTGGTAGGATATAGTCTTAAAAGTGGAATTGCTAAATTAAAGGTCATGTGCTTTTGTAATTTTGATAGGAGTGGCCTAATTGTCCTCCACAAAGTTAGTCCAATGTGCTGGTCTTATATTCTCTTCTGAGCACCCCACTGTGTTTGAATCACATTGGCACGTTTGTCTGCATTCTACTCACCTGTCCGTACCCAGGAACCCTCTAACTCTTGTCTTCTTTTTGTCAAGCACACATCCCATGAAGTATTTTGTTCTTATTCTGAATAACCTAAAAAGAAAAAGAAAAAAGGAAACTGGAATCAAAAGACTTGGATGTAAGTCTTGGCTATACTTCTTACATGGCTTGTGACATTGGGCAAATTATTCATCTACTCTGAGCCTAGTTTTTCTCATATAAAAAGTGGGATAAGGCTACCATTGCAAATGTTTTGTGAAAATGAAAAGAGGCACTGCATAAAAAGCACCCAGTATTGTCCTGGCACACAGTAGGAATCCTGTAATTGATGGTTCCTTCCCTTCTATGTCTTAGTCCCATTTTGGTTTCCTTATTTTTAAAAAAGGAGCATAAAGTTTCAGAGAGTGTGGAATTATAAACTATGTGGAAACGTTTTGTAAACTAAATGTGGTAGACAAAATTCTAAAGGTGACCCCCAATGACTTACACCCCTATATAATCTCTTCCTTTTGAATGTGGGAGGGATTATAAATATGATATAATATGATTATTTTATGGTACATGCATAATTGACTTTAAGTCAACTCAGTGGAGCTGACCAAATCCAGTGAGCTGTTTAGAGGCAGTTTTCTCTAGCTAGTCACAGAGAAGAAAGGCAGAGTGACACTCACTGGCTGGCCTAGAAAAGAGCACACATCCATGTGAACTGCCTATGGCAGCCGCGTGGCCAGGAACTAGGTGCAGCCTCCAAAAGCTGAGAGCAGTCCCCAGTCAAAAGCAAACAGGAAAAACGGGGCTCTAAGTCCTACAACCCCAAGCAACTGAATTCTGCCAACAACCAGTGAGCCTGGAAGAGCACTTGAAGCCCCAGATGAGAACCACAGCCCTGACTGACACATTATCAGCTCAACGAGACTCTGAGCAGAAAACCCAGGCACACTATGCCCAGGCTCTAACCTAGAGAACTGTGAGATAATAAATGTGTTGTAGGCCACTAAGTTTGTGGTAAGTTGTTATGCAGCAATAGAAAACTAATACACTATATGAATTCTATGTCTGGTGAGATAAACCAGCGATGAGATTATATAGAGGTCATGGAAAACAAACACTAGTATTTCCTACCTTTCAACACTACACTAGCATCATTTAACTTGTATTCTAGTTGATTCAATGCTTATCTTCCTTCTGGGAGCCAACTACCCCAAGCAGAAGCATGTACATTGCAACTTAATATTCCTTTCATGTTTTTAGGGCCTTGCATTCACTAAATGCCCATTGCTTGCTTCTAAGAAAACCTTTCTTTTCCCTTTTTCTTAAAACAATTTTTGATCAATTTGTAACTTAAATGACAAAATCTGACCTTAAAAGCACTGATGTGAATTTTAGTTGTTTCATTTTATAATTCAGAAATGGTAGAACCCTCCCTCGGTCATAGATTAGACTGGGTATTCCATGTACTGATTTGGTTACTGTTCTTGATTATCCACTCTCTTTGTATGTGTTTAGTGAATTTTCAGTATCTTATAAAGATAACTGTTCATTCTAAGTAAGATGAGCAGCTAGCAGTGACTTTCCTAAAGAGAAAGTCATTAGGTGACTTGACTTTAACTGATATCAGTGCTGTCCATGAGAACAAAATTATGAATCAGGAGACCATGTAGAAGCTTAATTTGAAAGTTTATGAGGGGTGTAAGACTAGCTATTATATGGTAACAATTATCTGAGAGATAAAACTGATAGATCTTATAAATGTTTTAAGTATGCTGGCTAAGACTTCTGAACTTTTTATATTATTGCATTAGTCCAGTTTTTTTACCCCTGAAAATTAAAACAATTATTATTCATTAAAAATGTATTTAGGGCTTCCCTGGTGGCGCAGTGGTTGAGAGTCTGCCTGCTAATGCAGGGGACACGGGTTCGAGCCCTGGTCTGGGAGGATCCCACATGCCGCGGAGCAACTAGGCCGTGAGCCACAACTACTGAGCCTGCGCGTCTGGAGCTTGTGCTCCGCAATAAGAGAGGCCGCGATAGTGAGAGGCCCACGCACCGCAATGAAGAGTGGTCCCCGCTTGCCACAACTAGAGAAAGCCCTCGCACAGAAATGAAGACCCAACACAGCCAAAAATAAATTAATTAATTAATAAACTCCTACCCGCAACATCTAAAAAAAAAAAATGTATTTAATAAGAACAATAGAGACTTCCGGGAAGATGGCGGAAGAGTAAGACATGGATATCACCTTCCTCCCCACAGATACACCAGAATACATCTACACGTGGAACAACTCCTACAGAGCATCTACTGAACGTTGGCAGAAGACCTCAGACCTCCCAAAAGGCAAGAAACGCCCCACGTACCTGGTTAGGGCAAAAGAAAAAAAAATAAACAGAGACAAAAGGATAGGGACGGGTCCTGCACTAGCGGGAGGGAGCTGTGAAGGAGGAAAAGTATCCACACACTAGGAAGCCCCTTCGCGGGCGGAGACTGCGGGTGGCGGAGTGGGGGAGCTTCGAAGCCGCGGAGAAGAGCACAGAAACAGGGGTACGGAGGACAAAGCGGAGAGAATCCAGCGCAGAGGATCGGGGCCAACCGGCACTCACCAGCCGAGAGGCTTGTCTGCTCACCCGCCGGGGCGGGCGGGGCTGGGAGCTGAGGCTCCGGCTTCAGTCGGAGCGCCGGGAGAGGACTGGGGTTGGCGGCGTGAACACAGCCTGCAGGGCGTTAGTGCACCACGGCTAGCCGGGAGGGAGTCCGGGGAAAAGTCTGGACCTGCCGAAGAGGCAAGAGACTTTTTCTTCCCTCTTTATTTCCTGCTGCACGAGGAGAGGGGATTAAGAACGCTGCTTAAAGGAGCTCCAGAGACGGGCGCGAGCCGCGGCTAAAAGTGCGGACCCCAGAGACAGACATGAGATGCTAAGGCCGCTGCTGCCGCCACCAAGAAGCCTGTGTGCGAACACAGGTCACTATCCACACCCCCCTTCCGGGGAGACTGTGCAGCCCGCCACTGCCAGGGTCCCGGGATCCAGGGACAACTCCCCCGGGAGAACGCACAGCACGCCTCAGGCTGCTGCAACATCACACCGGCCTCTGCCCGCAGGCCCGCCCCCGCACTCCGAGACCCTCCCTACACCCCCGGCCTGAGTGAGCCAGAGCCTCCGAATCAGCGGCTCCTTTAACCCTGTCCTGTCTGAACAAAGAACAGACGCCCTCCGGCGACCTACACGGACAGGCGGGGCCAAATCCAAAGCTGAGCCCCTGGGAGCTGTGAGAACAAAGAAGAGAAAGGGAAATCTCACCCAGCAGCCTCAGAAGCAGTGGATTAAAGCTCCACAATCAACTAGATGTACCCTGCATCTGTGGAATACATGAATAGACAACGAATCATCCCAAATTAAGGAGCCGTGTGGATGAAAGGCTCTTGGTGCTGCAGCCAGGAGTTAGTGCTGTGCCTCTGAGGTGGGAAAGCCAACTTCAGGACACTGGTCCACAAGAGGCCTCCCAGCTGCACATAATATCAAACGGCGAACATCTCCCAGAGATCTCCATCTCAACGCCAGCACCCAGCTTCACTCAATGACCAGCAAGCTACAGTGCTGGACATCCTATGCCAAACAACTAGCAAGACAGGAACACAACCCCACCCATTAGCAGAGAGGCTGCCCAAAATCATAATAAGTCTACAGACACCCCAAAACACACCACCAGACGTGGACCTGCCCACCAGAAAGACAAGATCCAGCCTCATCCACCAGAACACAGGCACTAGTCCCCTCCACCAGGAAGCCTACACAACCCACTGAACCAACCTTAGCCACTGGGGACAGACACTAAAAACAACAGGAACTACGAACCTTCAGCCTGCAAAAAGGAGACCCCAAACACAGTAAGATTAGCAAAATGAAAAGACAGAAAAACACACAGCAGATGAAGAAGCAAGATAAAAACCCACCAGACCTAACAAATGAAGAGGAAATAGGCAGTCTACCTGAAAAAGAATTCAGAATAATGATAGTAAAGATGATCCAAAATCTTGGAAATAGAATAGACAAAATACAAGAAACAGTTAACAAGGACCTAGAAGAACTAAAGAGCAAACAAACAATGATGAACAACACAATAAATGAAATGAAAAAGACTCTAGATGGGATCAATAGCAGAATAACTGAGGCAGAAGAACGGATAAGTGACCTGGAAGATAAAATAGTGGAAATAACTACTGCAGAGCAGAATAAAGAAAAAAGAATGAAAAGAACTGAGGACAGTCTCAGAGACCTCTGGGACAACATTAAACGCACCAACATTAGAATTATAGGGCTTCCAGAAGAAGAAGACAAAAAGAAAGGGACTGAGAAAATATTTGAAGAGATTATAGTTGAAAACTTCCCTAATATGGGAAAGGAAATAGTTAATCAAGTCCAGGAAGCACAGAGAGTCCCATACAGGATAAATCCAAGGAGAAATACGCCAAGACACATGGTAATCAAACTGTCAAAAATTAAATACAAAGAAAGCATATTAAAAGCAGCAAGGGAAAAACAACAAATAACACACAAGGGAATCCCCATAAGGTTAACAGCTGATCTTTCAGCAGAAACTCTGCAAGCCAGAAGGGAGTGGCAGGACATATTGAAAGTGTTTAAGGAGAAAAACCTGCAACCAAGATTACTCTACCCAGCAAGGATCTCATTCAGATTTGATGGAGAAATTAAAACCTTTACAGACAAGCAAAAGCTGAGAAAGTTCAGCACCACCAAACCAGCTCTACAACAACTGCTAAAGGAACTTCTCTAGGCAAGAAACACAAAAGAAGGAAAAGACCTACAATAACGAACCCAAAACAATTAAGAAAATGGGAATGGGAACATACATATCGATAATTACCTTAAATGTAAATGGACTAAATGCTCCCACCAAAAGACACAGATTGGCTGAATGGATACAAAAACAAGACCCATATATTTGCTGTCTACAAGAGACCCACTTCAGACCTAGAGACACATACAGACTAAAAGTAAGGGGATGGAAAAAGGTATTTCATGCAAATGGAAACCGAAAGAAAGCTGGAGTAGCAATTCTCATATCACACAAAATAGACTTTAAAATAAAGACTATTAGAAGAAACAAAGAAGGACACTACATAATGATCAAGGGATCGATCCAAGAAGAAGATATAACAATTGTAAATATTTATGCACCCAACATAGGAGCACCTCAATACATAAGGCAAATACTAACAGCCATAAAAGGGGAAATCGACAGTAACACAGTCATAGTAGGGGACTTAAACACCCCACTTTCACCCATGGACAGATCATCCAAAATGAAAATAAATAAGGAAACACAAGCTTTAAACGATACATTAAACAAGATGGACTTAATTGATATTTATAGGACATTCCATCCAAAAACAACAGAATACACATTTTTCTCAAGTGCTCATGGAACATTCTCCAGGATAGATCATATCTTGGGTCACAAATCAAGCCTTGGTAAATTTAAGAAAATTGAAATTGTATCAAGTATCTTTTCTGACCACAACGCTATGAGACTAGATATCAATTACAGAAAAAGATCTGTAAACAATACAAACACATGGAGGCTAAACAATACACTACTTAATAACGAAGTGATCACTGAAGAAATCAAAGAGGAAATCAAAAATACCTAGAAACAAATGACAATGGAGACACGATGACCCAAAACCTATGGGATGCAGCAAAAGCAGTTCTAAGAGGGAAGTTTATAGCAATACTATCCTACCTTAAGAAACAGGAAACATCTCGAATAAACAACCTAACCTTGCACCTAAAGCAATTAGAGAAAGAAGAACAAAAAACCCCCAAAGTTAGCAGAAGGAAAGAAATCATAAAAATCAGATCAGAAATAAATGAAAAAGAAACGAAGGAAATGATAGCAAAGATCAATAAAACTAAAAGCTGGTTCTTTGAAAGGATAAAATTGATAAACCATTAGCCAGACTCATCAAGATAAAAAGGGAGAAGACTGAAATCAATAGAATTAGAAATGAAAAAGAGGAAGTAACAACTGACACTGCAGAAATACAAAAGATCATGAGAGATTACTACAAGCAACTCTATGCCAATAAAATGGACAACCTGGAAGAAATGGACAAATTCTTAGAAAGGCACAACCTGCCAAGACTGAATCAGGAAGAAATAGAAAATATGAACAGACCAATCACAAGCACTGAAATTGAAACTGTGATTAAAAATCTTCCAACAAGCAAAAGCCCAGGACCAAATGGCTTCACAGGCGAATTCTATCAAACATTTAGAGAAGAGCTATCACCTATCCTTCTCAAACTCTTCCAAAATATAGGAGAGGGAGGAACACTCCCAAACTCATTCCACCAGGCCACCATCACCCTGATACCAAAACCAGACAAGGATGTCACAAAGAAAGAAAACTACAGGCCAATAACACTGATGAACATAGATGCAAAAATCCTCAACAAAATACTAGCAAACAGAATCCAACAGCACATTAAACGGATCATACACCATGATCAAGAGGGGTTTATTCCAGGAATGCAAGGATTCTTCAATATATGCAAATCAATCAACGTGATACACCATATTAACAAACTGAAGTAGAGAAACCATATGATCATCTCAATAGATGCAGATAAAGCTTTTGACAAAATTCAACACCCATTTATCATAAAAACCCTGCAGAAAGTAGGCATAGAGGGACCTTTCCTCAACATAATAAAGGCCATATATGACAAACCCACAGCCAACATCGTCCTCAATGGTGAAAAACTGAAAGCATTTCCACTAAGATCAGGAACAAGACAAGGTTGCCCACTCTCACCACTCTTATTCAACATAGTTTTGGAAGTTTTAGCCACAGCAATCAGAGAAGAAAAGGAAATAAAAGGAATCCATTTTGGAAAAGAAGAAGTAAAGCTGTCACTGTTTGCAGATGACATGATACTATACATAGAGAATCCTAAAGATGCTACCAGAAAACTACTAGAGCTAATCAATGAATTTGGTAAAGTAGCAGGATACAAAATTAATGCACAGAAATCTCTGGCATTCCTATACACTAAGGATGAAAAATCTGAAAGTGAAATCAAGAAAACACTCCCATTTACCATTGCAACACAAAGAATAAAATATCTAGGAATAAACCTACCTAAGGAGACAAAAGACCTGTATGCAGAAAATTATAAGACACTGATGAAAGAAATTAAAGATGATACAAATAGATGGAGAGATATACCATGTTCTTGGATTGGAAGAATCAACATTGTGAAAATGACTCTACTACCCAAAGCAATCTACAGATTCAATGCAATCCCTATCAAACTACCACTGGCATTTTTCACAGAACTAGAACAAAAAAATTCACAATTTGTATGGAAACACAAAAGACCCCGAATAGCCAAAGCAATCTTGAGAACGAAAAACGGAGCTGGAGGAATCAGGCTTCCTGACTTCAGACTATACTACAAAGCTACAGTAATCAAGACAGTATGGTACTGGCACAAAAACAGAAATATAGATCAATGGAACAGGATAGAAAGCCCAGAGATAAACCCACGCACCTATGGTCACCTTATTTTTGATAAAGGAGGCAGGAATGTACAGTGGAGAAAGGACAGCCTCTTCAATAAGTGGTGCTGGGAAAACTGGACAGCTACATGTAAAAGTATGAGATTAGATCACTCCCTAACACCGTACACAAAAATAAGCTCAAAATGGATTAAAGAGCTAAATGTAAGGCCAGAAACTATCAAACTCTTAGAGGAAAACATAGGCAGGACACTCTATGACATAAATCACAGCTAGGTCCTTTCTGACCCACCTCCTAGAGTAATTGAAATAAAAACAAAAATAAACAAATGGGACCTAATGAAACTTCAAAGCTTTTTCACAGCAAAGGAAACCATAAACAAGATCAAAAGACAACCCTCAGAATGGGAGAAAATATTTGCAAATGAAGCAACTGACAAAGGATTAATCTCCAAAATTTATAAGCAGCTCATGCAGCTTAATAACAAAAAAACAAACAACCCAATCCAAAAATGGGCAGAAGACCTAAATAGACATTTCTCCAAAGAAGATCTACAGACTGCCAACAAACACATGAAAGAATGCTCAACACCACTAATCATGAGAGAAATGCAAATCAAAACTACAATGAGATATCATCTCACACCAGTCAGAATGGCCATCATCAAAAAATCTAGAAACAATAAATGCTGGAGAGGGTGTGGAGAAAAGGGAACCCTCTTACACTGTTGGTGGGAATGTAAATTGATACAGCCACTGTGGAGAACAGTATGGAGGTTCCTTAGAAAACTACAAATAGAACTACCATATGACCCAGCAATCCCACTACTGGGCATATACCCTGAGAAAACCATAATTCAGAAAGAGTCAAGTACCAAAATGTTCATTGCAGCTCTATTTACAATAGCCCAGAGATGGAAACAACCTAAATGTCCATCATCTGATGAATGGATAAAGAAGATGTGGCACATATATACAATGGAATATTACTGAGCCATAAAAAGAAACGAAATTGAGCTATTTGTAATGAGGTGGATAGACCTAGAGTCTGTCATACAGAGTGAAGTAAGTCAGAAAGAGAGAGACAAATAGCATATGCTAACACATATATATGGAATTTAAGGAAAAAAATGTCATGAAAAACCTAGGGGTGAAATAGGAATAAAGACACAGACTTACTATAGAATGGACTTGAGGCTATGGGGAGGGGGAAGGGTAAACTGTGACAAAGCGAGTGAGAGGCATGGACATATATACACTATGAACCGTAAGGTAGATAGCTAGTGGGAAGCAGCCGCATAGCACAGGGAGATCAGCTCGGTGCTTTGTGACTGCCTGGAGGGGTGGGAAAGGGAGGGTTGGAGGGAGGGAGACGCAAGCGGGAAGATATATGGGAACATATGTATATATATAACTGATTCATTTTGTTGTGAAGCTGAAACTAACATACCATTGTAAAGCAATTATACTCCAATAAAGATGTTAAAATGAAAAAAAAAAAGGTAATCCATAAACACAAGAAAGTATGTTTGCGTATGTGCAAGTCTACCTTGCAGCAAATTAAAAGAAAATTTAAGAGTCGTGCATAAGGACTGAGCGATTTAGAACAAAGAAAAAAAAAAGAACAATATAGTAGTCAGATACAGCCTGTCTAATTTTTTAAATTGACGATGTTTAGGACATAATATTTATCTGAAATTTTATATTTACAATTCTGCATCTGATTCTACCTGCTAACATGGGATCTTAGGCACTGAGATATTTGCATGACTTAAAAAATAATTTGGGGCTTCCCTGGTGGTGCAGTGGTTGAGAGTCCGCCTGCCGACGCAGGGGACACGGGTTCGTGCCCCGGTCCGCGAAGATCCCACATGCAGCGGAGCGGCTGGGCCCATGAGCCATGGCCGCTGAGCCTGTGCGTCCGGAGCCTGTGCTCCGCAAAGGGAGAGGCCACAACAGTGAGAGGCCCGCGTACTGCAAAAAAAATTTAAAAAAAATAATTTGGTGTACATGTGTCCGTGGATAATATCCATCTCCCATATAGGGTTCAACGGGGTGAGCAAATTTCTAGATGGTGCTTCTACTCTTAGTTGTTAACCTGATGGACTAATTGATTAGGAACTTCTAATACAGTGATAAAAAGGTGCTTATGCTTATTACTTTCATTCTAAAACTATTGATTGTTTAAAAATTCATTTTTGATAGCTTGACTTTCCTAAATAAGGGAACTAAAGTGTCAAAGCACAGGCAGCCTGCTCCTATAGTGCTCTATAAGACAGCATCTAGATAAGAGACTACAGCTGCTGCCTCCACACCTCATTTTCCCCTTTGGAACTCAAGGGATTGTACAATTAATCCTCCTAACATCCATTAACACTTGATTAAGAACAGGTGGAGGGATCTTCATTTCACATATAAGACTCTTACACATAAAGAGGTTAATGATTTGCTGACAAGCCAGCAACAAAACTGGGCCAGCAGCCCTCACGGCTGCCCTCTTGGCCCAGAATTCTCTGCTCCAGACCATCACGCTTCTATCTTTTACAGTCATACTCTCAGTGAAGCTGGTTTTCACTGTAAACCACATGCTTGCTTTTGGGATCAAAACAGAGAAACAGACACAACAGGTCTTTTATTATACTGGCTTCTTTTCATATTGTTCCAATAGTCACTGATCAATGTTGGTATTTACAAAATCATTTCTATCTAGTACTTTGGTCCCCTTTTGTCCCTCTATGTGAAGATGTTAGAAAGAAATGAAGTGAAAAAAAAAAGAAAGAAATTAAGTGGTCTATTTTTATTTTTGACAAACACTTTTGGAATTCTGTCATAATAACAATATACAACTTTATGGTGAAGGACTAACTTGGGGTCATCTTCTCGTTGGCATTAACATAGCTGAATACCAAAGAAAAGATTTTTTTATTACAAGAGTATTTTATGGAAGTGAGCTTCCTTTGTAACCATGTAAGTCTGCTAAGCCACTGGGAGTTTTTATGCAGTCATGATTATAAAACAAGTCTTGGAATTTGGGGAAACATCAAAAACCTTAGGACCACACTGTATAATCTGAGGAGCCCCACTGTGTTATAAAATTTAAAACGGAGGGAAGTAATTGCAGGCTCCACTTTGAAGATATCAAACATGAGAATTTCACTCAAGCTGCCACCCCTTTTCTCCAGCTGGCAAAATCACCACCAGAATCACAAACAGCAGCAGGTAATTTTAGCAGAATGTGTCTCATACAAAAGGAAAAGAAAAGTTTAGTTGTACCAACAGACAAGAAAATTCAACAATTAGGCAACAATTAGCAAATAATGTGGCATCAATTCTATAAAGGATATTTGAAAATTGTAACTGAATTTTGAAAAATGAAAATTAACTTTGCTGGGAAAAATTGATCCAAAACACAGAAAACTTGTAGTTGTTTAACGTGGTCAGGAAATGGAATGTTCTTTTGTTCTTTTTAATTAATTAATTAATTTATTGGCTGCGTTGGGTCATCGTTGCTGCGCTCGGGCTTTCTCTAGTTGCAGTGAGCGCAGGCTACTCTTCATTGCGGTGCGTGGGCTTCTCATTGCGCTGGCTTCTCTTGTTGCAGAGCACAGGCTCTAAATGCACTGGCTTCAGTAGTTGTGGCATGCAGGCTCAATAGCTGTGGCACACGGGCTTAGTTGCTCTGCGGCATGTGGGATCTTCCCGGACCAGGGCTCGAACCCGTGTCCCCTGCATTGGGAGGCAGATTCTTAACCACTGTGCTACAAGGGAAGCCCCTGGAATGTTCTTAAAAATCAACACTTTGATTAATACAGGTAGCATGGTATTACATAAAGATTTTATGCGATTATGTGTCAGAAGATCAACTGTGCCTCTAGCATGGCTGTGTGACTTTTGTTCATGCATTTGACCTCTCTGAATTAGTTTCTTCACCTATAAAATGGGACGGTGGTGGGAGTAATACATATTCTTTTTATCTCACAGGGTTATTACAGGAATATATGTAATCATAAAGTATAAACTTTTGTCACCACCATATATGGGGGTCCAGTTTTAAATTATTAGGTTAGAATCAACTGCATATGACATGAAAGCTAAGCTGTATATAAATGCATCCTTGATAAAGCAAGGATGTGGCATTAATAAATCTCATTCCACAAACCCATGGGTGCAAGGAATGTCCTTTACATACATGCACCCCAATGTTCATAGCAGCACTATTCACAATAGCCAAGACATGGAAGCAACCTAATGTCCATTGACAGATGAATGGATAAAGAAGATGTGGTGTATTGATACAGTGGAATACTACTCAGCCATAAAAAGAATGAAATAATGCCATTTGCAGCAACATGAAGGGACCTAGAGATTATCGTACTAAGTGAAGTAAGTCAGAGAAAGACAAATATGATATGATATCGCTTATAGTGGAATCTAAAATATGACACAATCTTATGTATGAAACAGAAACAGACTCACAGACATAGAAAACAAACTTATGGTTGCTAAAGCAGAAGGAGGGGAGATAAATTAAGAGTCTGGCATTAACATATACACACTACTATACATAAAATAGATAACCAACAAGAACCTACTGTATAGCACAAGGACCTATACTCAATAGTTTGTAATAACCTATAAGGGAAGAGAATCTGAAAAAGAATATATATATAGATATAGATACAAATATAGATATAGATATATAGATATCTGAATCACTTTGCTGTACACCAGAAACTAACATTGTAAATCAACTATACTTCAATTTAAAAAGAACAAACAATATTCAATATCCTGCGATTAAACCATAATGGAAAGGAATATAAAAAGGAATATACACATGTATAACTGAATCAGTTTGCTGTACACCTGAAACTAACACAACATTGTAAATCAACTATACTCCGATTTTTAAAAAATGACCTTTACATTTTTCTAAAATGTCACTTCAGTCATTTTGGGGTTTCCCTTCCCTAAGGGCTGTCATCTATGTCTGCGATCTTACCCAGGGTCAAGGTACTGTTTGTGTGCATGTGTGTGGGTGTCCATCTGGTCCTCTGTGATTGGTCTACACTGACAGCCATACTGGCCCTGACCAAATGGCACCCATTCCTCTCTTGGGTCTTGCTCCTTCCCCAAGGGCATTGCTGAGAAGCTGGGCACAGATCTCCTTGCTCTAGGGACCCATCAAACTTACCTCTGCTAGTCTGGGAAATGGTTGTTCAGTAGTTAGTTGTGATTTTGGTGTGTTAGTGAGAGGAGGTGAGGTCAAGGTCCTTTTCTGCCATGTTGGCTCTCTCCCACCTCAACAACAGTTTTAAAACAATTGTGGGGGGCTTCCCTGGTGGTGCAGTGGTTAAGAATCTGCCTGCCAATGCAGGGGACATGGGTTCAAGCCCTGGTCCGGGAAAATCCCACATGCCTTGGAGCAACTAAGCTCGTGTGCCACAACTACTGAGCCTGCACTCTACAGCCCACGAGCCACAACTACTGAGCCCACAGTTGTTGTGAGTGCCACAACAACTGAAGCCAATGAACCACAACTACTGAGCCCACGTGCCACAACTACTGAAGCCTGAGCGCCTAGAGCCCATGTTCCGCAACAAGAGAAGCCACTGCAATGAGAAGCCTGCACACTGCAACAAAGACTAGCCCCCGCGTACCACAATGTTCACTGCAGCTCTATTTACAATAGCCAGGACACGGAAGCAACCTAAGTGTCCATCAACAGATGAATGGATAAACATGTAGCACATATATACAATGGAATATTACTCAGCCATAAAAAGAAACAAAATTGAGTTATTTGTAGTGAGGTGGATGGACCTAGAGTCTGTCATACAGAGTGAAGTTAGTCAGAAAGAGACAAATACTGTATGCTAACACATATATATGGAATCTAAAAAAAAAAAAGTGGTTCTGAAGAACATAGTGGCAGGACAGGAATAAAGATGCAGACGTAGAGAATGGACTTGAGGACATGGGGAGGGGGAAGGGTAAGCTGGGACGAAGTGAGAGAGTGGCATAGACATATATACACTACCAAATGTAAAATAGATAGCTAGTGGGAAGCAGCCACATAGCACAGGGAGATCAGCTCGGTGCTTTGTGACCACCTAGAGGGATTGGATAGGGAGGGTGGGAGGGAGATGCAAGAAGGAGGAGATATGGGGACATATGTACATGTATAGCTCACTCACATTGTTATAAAGCAGAAACTAACACACCTCTGTAAAGCAATTATACTCCAATAAAGCTAAAGTTAAAAAAAAGTAGCCCCCGCTCGCCGCAACTAGACAAAGCCCGCGTGCAGCAACAAAGAACCAACACAGCCAAAAATAAATAAATTAATTAATTAATTTAAAAAAAAAATTGTGGGAAGAGCTGGGAAGGTAAAGGTCCAAAACATGTAGTTGAAGGAACAGAAAAAAGTCACAAACGTGTCAGAACTCACAGGAAGTCAGCATGCCCTGCTGCTGGAATGGGACGACGAAGTCTCTGGAAGGTTGTTGGCTCTTCACGGTGGCCACCTCTGAGCTGTCAGCAAAGCGTCCGATGGAGGCCTGAGGTCGTTTTTAATGGTCAAGGCCAGCATCAGGAAGGAGGGAAGAGCCAGAGCAAAGTAGCACCCAGCCGCCCGCAGGGTGCAACCATAACCTTCAGAATATCACGACCGCTGCTTCTCTTCTGCCTCCCAGAGCTTACACAGCCTGCCTTTCCGCCAACTCCAATATCCGTCTCTGACAAGGAACTCCTTGTTTGTGTGGTGCCCAATGCGGGAGACACTCCTCAGAGAAAGCCCGGCTCTTCCCGAGCCAGCGCGCGGGGACGGGCGTCCTGTGCGCGACGCGCTCTGCGTGCCGTTTACGCGCCGTGCGTGCCGTATACGCACCATGCGCGCCGGGCTCGCCGGCCGCTCGCAGCTTGGGCCGCCCGTAAGTTGTTTTATAAGGTATGTGGTATTTCTGTGAAGCTGTATCAACAATAAGAATAAATCAGAACTAAAGTGGTTCAAATTTCTCCACTGCAGCCACTGTAATTCAAGATTATCTGTGGTACAGAAAGAACAGACTTGTGGTGGGGGTGGGAGGGATGGATTGGGAGTTTGGGGTTAACAGATGTAAGCTATTATATATATAAAATGGATAAACAACAAGGTCCTACTGTATAGCACAGGGAACTATATTCAGTATCCTGTGATAAGCCATAATGGAAAAGAATGTGAAGAAGAATGTATATATATGTACAACTGAATCACTGTACTGTACACCAGAAATGAACGTTCACATTATAAATCAACTACACTTCAAAAACAGTTTTTTTAATGCAAACCTTATCTGTGGTAAATTTAACCTCTTGTTCAGCCTTAAAACAAATTATAATTCATCTGAGTCCTCACAATGGACCTAGTTCAGTTTAAGCCAGACCCACTTTGACCAGTTTGACCACTGGAGCAGCCCAGTTTCCAAGTGAGATTCCTACATCAAAATGTATCCAGAATCCAACCATAGCTTTTCACCTCTACTGCTACCCCGTGTGTTCCAAGCCATTATCTTTTTATCATTTCACTCCTGGATTGGTGCACTAGCCTCTCACTGGCCTCCCTGCTTCTACTCAAGCTGCTCTATGGTCTATCATCCACATAGCAGTCAGAGTGAATCTATTAAAATAAGCCATATCATGTCACTCCTCTGATAATAATCCTTCAATGGCTCCTCTCTCTTGTCAAACTCCCCATAGTGGCCTACAAGGCCCTACATGACCTGATTTAGCTACTTCTCTGCCCTTATGTCCTATCACTCTCCCCCTTTGACATTTTTCCCCAGCAATACTGGCCTCTGGATGTTTGTCAGATATGCTAAGCACGTTTCCATCTCAGGGTCTTTGCAAATTCTATTCTTTCTGCCTGGAATGCTTTCCATTTTTACACGTGCAAGGCTTACTTCCATTACCTCCTATTCAAATGACACGTTATCAGTGAGGCCGTCCCTGACACTCTATTTTATTTTTTAATTTTTTTATTCAACAAATATTTATCTATTTACTAAGTAGCACGCACAGTGCAATACATTCAATTTTATCTCCTAATTTTTTTAACATCTTTATTGGAGTATAATTGCTTTACATTGGTGTGTTAGTTTCTGCTTTATAACAAAGTGAATCAGGTATACATAAATATGTATCCCCATATCTCCTCCCCCTTGCATCTCCCTCCCACCCTCCCTATCCCACCTCTCTAGGTGGTCCCAAACCACCTAGCTGATCTCCCTGTGCTATGTGGCTGCTTCCCACTAGCTATCTGTTTTATATTTGGTAGTGTATATATGTCCATGCGACTCTCGCACTTCGTCCCAGCTTACCCTTGCCCCTCCCTGTGCCCTCAAGTCCATTCTCTAGTAGGTCCGTGTCTTTATTCCCATCTTGCCCCTAGATTCTACATGACCATTTTCTTTTTCGTTTTTTTTTTTGGATTCCATATATATGTGTTAGCATACAGTATTTGTTTTTCTCTTTCTGACTAACTTCACTCTGTATGACAGACTCTAGGTCCATCCACCTCACTACAAATAACTCAATTTTGTTTCTTTTTATGGTTGAGTAATATTCCATTGTATACATGTGCCACATTTTCTTTATCCATTCATCTGTCGATGGACACTTAGGTTGCTTCCATGTCCTGGCTATTGTAAATAGTGCTGCAATGAACATTGGGGTACATGACTCTTTTTGAATTATGGTTTTCTCAGGGTATATGCCCAGTAGTGGAATTGCTGGGTCATATGGTAGTTCTATTTGTAGTTTTTTAAGGAACCTCCGTACTGTTTTCCATAGTGGCTGTATCAGTTTACATTCCCACCAACAGTGCAAGAGGGTTCTCTTTTCTCCACACCCTCTCCAGCATTTATTATTTCTAGATTTTTTGATGATGGCCATTCTGACCTGTGTGAGATGATACCTCATTGTAGTTTTGGTTTGCATTTCTCTAATGATTAGTGATGTTGAGCATCCTTTCATGTGTTTGTTGGCAATCTGTATATCTTCTTTGGAGAAATGTCTAGTTAGGTCTTCTGCTCATTTTTGGATTGGGTTGTTTGTTTTTTTGATATTGAGCTGCATTCGCTGCCTGTATATTTTGGAGATTAATACTTTGTCAGTTGCTTCATTTGCAAATATTTTCTCCCATTCTGAGGGTTGTCTTTTGATCTTGTTTATGGTTTCCTTTGCTGTGCAAAAGATTTTAAGTTTCATTAGGTCCCATTTCTTTATTTTTGTTTTTATTTCCATTTCTCTAGGAGGTGGGTTAAAAAGGATCCTGCTCTGATGTATGTAATAGAGTGTCCTGCCTATGTTTTCCTCTAAGCGTTTTATAGTGTCTGGCCTTACATTTAGGTCTTTAATCCATTCTGAGTTTATTTTCGTGTATGGTGTTAGGGAGTATTCTAATTTCATTCTTTTACATGTAGCTGTCCAGTTTTCCCAGCACCACTTATTGAAGGGGCTGTCTTTTCTCCATTGTATATTCTTAACTCCTTTATCCACGATAATGTGACCATATGAACATGGGCTTACCTCTGGGCTTTCTATCCTGTTCCACTGATCTATAGTTCTATTTTTGTGCCAGTACCATACTGTCTTGATTAATGTAGCTTTGTAGTATAGTCTGAAGTCAGGGAGCCTAATTCCTTTAGCTCTGTTTTTCTTTCTCAACATTGCTTTGCCTATTCGGGGTCTTTTGTGTTTCCATACAGATTGTGAACTTTTTTGTTCTAGTTCTGTGAAAAATGCCAGTGGTAGTTTGATAGTGATTGCATTGAATCTGTAGATTGCTTTGGGTAATATAGTCATTTTCACAATATTGATTCCTCCAATCCAAAAACATGGTATATCTCTCCTTCTATTTGTATCATCTTTAATTTCTTGCATCAGTGTCTTATAGTTTTGTGCATACAGGTCTTTTGTCTCCTTAGGTAGGTTTATTCCTAGGTATTTTTGTTGCAGTGGTAAATGGGAGTGTTTCCTTAATTTCTCTTTCAGATTTTTCATCATTAGTGTATAGGAATGCCAGAGATTTCTGTGCATTAATTTTATATCCTACTACTTTACCAAATTCATTGATTAGCTCTAGTAGTTTTCTGGTAGCATCTTTAGGATTCTCTATGTATAGTATCACGTCATCTGCAAACAGTGACAGCTTTCCTTCTTCTTTTCCGATTCGGATTCCTTTTATTTCCTTTTCTTCTCTGATTGCTGTGGCTAAAACTTCCAAAACTATGTTGAATAAGAGTGGTGAGAGTGGGCAACCTCGTCTTGTTCCTGATCTTAGTGAAAATGGTTTCAGTTTTTCACCATTGAGAACGATGTCGGCTGTGGGTTTGTCATATATATGGCCTTTATTATGTTGAGGTAAGTTCCCTCTATGCCTACTTTCTGGAGAGTTTTTATCATAAATGGGTGTTGAATTTGTTGAAAGCGTTTTCTGCATCTGTTGAGACGATCATATGGATATTTTCCTTCCATTTGTTAATATGGTGTATCACATTGATTAATTTGCATATATTGAAGAATCCTTGCATTCCTGGGATAAACCCCACTTGGTCATGGTGTATGATCCTTTTAATGTGCTATTGGATTCTGTTTGCTAGTATTTTGTTCAGGATTTTTGCATCTGTGTTCATCAGTGATATTGGCCTGTAGTTTTCTTTCTTTGTGACATCCTTGTCTGGTTTTGGTATCAGGGTGATGGTGGCCTCGTAGAATGAGTTTGGGAGTGTTCCTCCCTCTGCTATATTTTGGAAGAGTTTGAGAAGGTTGCGTGTTAGCTCTTCTCTGAATGTTTGATAGAATTCGCCTGTGAATCCATCTGGTCCTGGGCTTTTGTTTGTTGGAAGATTTTTAATCACAGTTTCAATTTCAGTGCTTGTGATTGGTCTGTTTATATTATCTATTTCTTCCTGGTTCAGTCTCAGGAGGTTGTGCTTTTCTAAGAATTTATCCATTTCTTCCAGGTTGTCCATGTTATTGTCATGTAATTCCATGTAATCTCTCATGATCCTTTGTATTTCTGCAGTGTCAGTTGTTACTTCTCCCTTTTCATTTCTAATTCTACTGATTTGAGTCTTCTCCCTTTTTTTCTTGGTGAGTCTGCCTAGTGGTTTATCAATTTTGTTTATCTTGTCAAGGAACCAGCTTTTAGTTGTATTGGTCTTAGCTATTGTTTCCTTCATTTCTTTTTCATTTATTTCTGGTCTGATCTTTATGATTTTTTTCCTTCTGATAACTTTGGGGTTTTTTTGTTCTTCTTTCTCTAATTGCTTTAGGTGTAAGGTTAGGTTGTTTACCTGAGATGTTTCTTGTTTTTTGAGGTAGGATTGTATTGCTATAAACTTCCCTCTTAGAACTGCTTTTGCTGCATCCCATAGGTTTTGGGTCATCGTGTTTTCATTGTCATTTGTTTCTAGGTATTTTTTGATTTCCTCTTTGATTTCTTCAGTGATTTCTTGCTTATTTAGTAGTGTATTGTTCAGCCTCCACGTGTTTGTATTTTTTACAGATCTTTTCCTGTAACTGATATCTAGTCTCATAGGGTTGTGGTCGGAAAAGATACTTGATACGATTTCAATTTTCTTAAATTTACTGAAGCTTGATTTGTGACCCAAGATATGATCTATCCTGAAGAATGTTCCATGAGCACTGGAGAAGAAAGTGTATTCTGTTGTTTTTGGATGCAATGTCCTTAAATATCAATTAAGTCCATCGTGTTTAATGTACCATTTAAAGCGTGTGTTTCCTTATTTATTTTCATTTTGGATGATCTGTCTGTTGGTGAAAGTGGGGCGTTAAAGTCCCCTACTGTGATTTTGTTACTGTCGATTTCTCATTTTATGGCTGTTAACATTTGCCTTATGCATTGAAGTGCTCCTATGTTGGGTGCATAAATATTTACAGTTGTTATATCTTCTTCTTGGATTGATCCCTTGATCATTATGTATGTCTCTTATGATAGTTTTTATTTTAAAGTCTATTTTGTCTGATATGAGAATGCTACTCCAGCTTTCTTTTGATTTCCATTTGCATGGAATATCTTTTTCCATCCCCTCAGAAAGAAAGGAAGGAAGGAAGGAAGGAAAGAAGGAAGGAAGAAAGTTATTAAAATAAAATATAAAAAATTTTTAAAGTAATAAAAAGAAGAAAGAAAGAAGAGAGCTACCAAACCAAAAATCAAATCCACCAATGATACCAAGCACTAAAAACTATACTAAAAAACAAATAAACAAAAAAACAGACAGACAGAACCCTAGGACAAATGGTAAATGCAAAGCTATACAGACAAAAATCACACAAAGAAGCATACACATACACACTCACAAAAGGAGAAAAAGGAAATATATATATTTGTTTTAAAAGAAAAAGGAAGAGAGCAACCAAATCAATAACCAAATCTACCAATGATAATAACCTCTAAATAAGATAAAACTAGAAACAAATTAGATGCAGAAAGCAAACCCCAAGTCTACAGTTGTTCCCAATGTCCACCACCTCAATTTTGGGATGATTCCTTGTCTATTCAGGTATTCCACAGATGCAGGGTACATCAGGTTGATTGTGGAGGTTTCATCTGCTGTTCCTGAGGCTGCTGGGAGAGATTTCCCTTTCTCTTCTTTGTTCGCACAGCTCCCAGGGTTCAGCTTTGGATTTGGCTCTGCCTCTGCGTTTAGGTTGCCTGAGGGCGGCTGTTCCCCGCCCAGACAGGACGGGGTTAACGGAGCAGCTGATTCAGGGGCTCTGGCTCACTCACACCGGGGTAGGGAGGGGCACGGAGTGCAGGGCGGGCCTGTGGCGTCAGAGGCCGGCGTGACGTTGCATCAGCCTGAGGGGCTCCGTGCGTTCTCCCGGGGAAGTTGCCCCTGGATCACGGGACCCTGGCAGTGGCGGGCTGCACAGCCTCCCGGGAGGGGAGGTGTGGAGAGTGACCTGTGCTTGCACGCAGATTTCTTGGTGGCTGATTAGCATCCTTAGCGTTTCACACCCATCTCTGGTGTCCGCACTGATAGCCGCGGCTCGCGCCCGTCTCTGGAGCTCGTTTAGGTGGTGCTCTGAATCCCCTCGCGCACCCCAAAACAATGGTCTCTTTCCTCTTAGGCACGTCCAGACTTTTTCCTGGACTCCCTCCCGGCTAGCCGTGGCGCACTAGCCCCCTTCAGGCTGTGTTCACACAGCCAACCCCAGTCCTCTCCCTGGGATCAGACCTCCGAAGCCCGAGCCTCAGCTCCCAGGCCCCGCCCGCCCTGGCGGGTGAGCAGACAAGCCTCTCGGGCTGGTGAGTGCCGGTCAGCACCGATCCACTGTGCGGGAATCTCCGGTTTGCCCTCTGCACCGCTGTTGCTGTGCTCTCCTCCGTGGCTCCGAAGCTTCCCCCACTCCGCCACCCGCAGTCTCCACCAGTGAAGGTGCTTCGTAGTGTATGGAAACCTTTCCTCCTTCACAGCTCCCTCCCAGAGGTGCAGGTCCCATCCCTATTCTTTTGTCTCTGTTTATTTTTTTCTTTTGCCCTACCCAGCTTTTTGGGGAGTTTCTTGCCTTTGGGGAAGTCTGAGGTCTTCTGCCAGCGTTCAGTAGGTGTTCTGTAGGAGCTGTTCCACATGTAGATGTATTTCTGATGTATTTGTGGGGAGGAAGGTGATCTCCATGTCTTAACTCCTCTGCCATCTTGAAGCTATCTCCCTGACACTCTATTTTAAGTTGCAGTCCTGTTCCTACAGTCTATCCCCCTTTTCTGCTTAATATTTTTCCAAGCATTTATAACCATTTAACATATACTTTACTTTTTATTATCTGTCTCTCCCCACCTTCACCAGAATGCACGCTCCATGAGGGCAGGGGTTTTTTTCTTCCTTGTTATGTTTTCTCTGCCTGGCTTGGGACTTGCCATATGGGTGGGGCTTCATTGGTCTTTGCTTGTAACCAGCCCAGCTGCATCTCAGGTTTGGCCTTATGTTCGGAGGGGTCATCACATTTGTCTAGCTTGGAGGACTCCGGCTTTTAGAGGAGTCCCAGGTTCAGACTTCTTCAATTCCTTTGGCTCCTCCATAACATTCCCATTCCTATGACCAAGATTTGAGTCTTTTCCAATTAGGGCATTAATTTTAACCCAAGGAACCCAGCATGGCGTAGAAGCCAGATAGTGTTGTTCTGCTTGTCTCACAACTGCATCCAGCTAGGCTCACAACTGTCTCCTCATTTGGGTCCCAGGTAGACTCAGATGGCCAGCATGTTGCATCAGTTATGGCTTGAAATCAGTAGTGGAAGTCTTTATGAACTTTTTTTAGCCAAGTTCCTTTTCAGTCTAACAACTCCTCATGAAAATTGTGTTGGTCTTAGTTCAGGGGTGGCAGCAGCCAAAAGTGAAATCATCAAAGGTCCTCTTCGAAGTCAACATGGAAATGGAATTAGGAGTGTAATAGGTTTATTGGGAGTAAGGCTTATGAAGGATAAAAAGGGGGCTAAACAGGATTGGGCAGGGACACTTTGCAGATTGAAATGCGGAGTCTTTGCTCTGGAGCAAAGACTACCATTAGAAGGGTCCCGCATTGGGCAGAAATGGCCAGTCCCTGGACCTCTGCTGTGCTGAGTCACTGGCTGGGGCTGCCTGAGAAGAGCTTGCCCTCAGCTCCAAAGCTGAGGTGGATCCTGAAGACATTATAGCTGAAGGCTGTCAGCTGATTGAGCTCCTTGGCACTGAATGGCAAGTTCTTTCTTGAAGGGAGCTCTGAGCAGCACACCTCCCTGACTACCACACATAAATGTTGTTTTGACTACCCCTGGCTCTCCAAGTTGGTCCATAGTGGATTGGGGAGGTAGAAACATGGAAGCCAGACTTATGTAATGGTTCACTGCATCTGGGGGATGTCAGCTTGACCTCAATTGGCTGAGGACTGCTTGGTGGCAAGATTTCTTTTCTTTTCTTTCTTCTTTTATTTCCCCTTTGGTTGGGGGGGAGAAAAGAACCAATAACTAACTGACCTTTATGAATTTGCCTGAGGTAACTGCCTCAAAATAGGAGCTTTTGAGCATTAACCAAAGCCTTATCTTATAGTGACAGGGTGATTCAGGGTTACGGGAGAGCACCAATCCTGTTTACATATTTTAAAATATCTCTCACAACTTATGCAAATCAGGTGCTTTAAAATTTTAAATCATCCCCACTAGTGAACACTTCAAACAACAAACTAACACTGACAGTTATTACATCATCTTAAAAAAAACCACTCTTGTAATCAATTAAACTCATTACACCTGAATAATCATTAGCAATGATGTATAATTTAAATAATCTCTGCAAGATGATTTATTTATGATTGTCAGACCTACTAACAATTTTCCAGAGCATCACTCTCTGATATAGTTTCCTACTGAAACCATTTTAAACTTAGGGAGTTTCCAGTACTACTCTGGGACAAACTATTACAGACAGGTAGAGCAGCCCATGAAAATTACTTAAGGGCCTTGCTTTACCTTATCTTCCTTCAGCTAGGCATCCTGGAAAGAATTTGTCTCTTTCCTGATATTCTTTACTTAAGCCACCAGATGTAATAACCAACTCACTCAGACATCCTTATATTTGGCTACCAAATCCTGCAAATCCTCCTGCTTGATGGCCACCCACTCAGAGACCCTTGAGACAGCTGTCTATAACTTTTTTTTTTTTGGCTGCACCATGTGGCACATGGGATCTTAATTCCCCGACCAGCGATCAAACCCGTGTCCCCCTATTGGGAGCTCGGAGTCCCAACCACTGGACTTCCAGGGAAGTACCCAGCTGCCTATAACTTAAGGGGTTGCTTTGCCACCACTGTGTGGACTACCATTTTCCCATCTTGGGACTGGGGGCACCTTATTATCACTGTGGATTGATCCTACCATCCCTCCACATTTTCTCTCAAGATCAATTGCATGCAACTTTATTCCTGTTTAGGCATGTTTGATAGCAAGAGATAGAAATCTAATCACACTAGCTTGAAGTGAAGCAGGATTTATTGTAACATTAAATGCTACAATCTCATGGGCACTGGAGGATAAGAACTGGATTATAGCCAGGCCCCACAGGAATGGGAACTGGGACGTCACGCACCGTAGAGGGCTTGCCCACCCTTGTGGAGCCACAGCAGAATTTCTTCTCTTGACGGGGTTGCTTGATCCTATCTTCTGTGGCTTTTTCACACCTCCAGAACTTCAGTTCACGTGTGGTGTTGGCTTGTCATGGCACTGACTCCTGCCCTGTCTCTATTCGATTTTATTTCTAAGATTCAGGCTCTCAGTGTCCCAATTTCTGAACTAAGTTTCGTAGTGTTCCAATTCTGAATTCCGAGGAGAAAGTCAGGTGCAAACCCCTGGTCCAAAAACCTGTGACTAGGACGAGGTTGCCATGACACTTCTATGGTGGAAGATGAAGCAGGTTTTCTAAGAAGAAAATATGGGTGGCAAGATAATGATTGATATGTCAGCTGAAAGTTGGGATTCAGTTTCTGGAGTCCCAGTGAGCATTTAGAAAGACGTATAAGAATTTGCATGAATACTTAGAATAATTTTATTATCAAGAAGTAGTATAGGACTTCCCTGGTGGCGCAGTGGTTAAGAATCTGCCTGCCAATGCAGGGGACATGGGTTCAAGCCCTGGGCCAGGAAGATCCCACATGCTGCGGAGCAACTAAGCCTGTGAGCCACAGCTACTGAGCCTGCGCTCTAGAGCCCGTGAGCCACAACTACTGAGCCTGAATGCCACAACTACTGAAGCCCACATGCCTAGAGCCCATGCTCCGCAACAAGAGAAGCCACCGCAATGAGAAGCCCGGGCACCGCAATGAAGGGTAGCCCTGGCTTGCCACAACTAGAGAAAACCTGCGCACAGCAGAGAAGACTCAATACAGCCAAAAATAAATAAATAAATTAATTAATTTAAAAAAAGAAGTAGTATAGAATAATGATTAGGAGCATAGACTTTGGAGTAAGACTTATAATCTATGTGACCTTGGACATGTTATTGAACTTCTATGTATCTCAGTTTCCTCGTTGGTGGAATGGAGATAATGGTACCCAGTGTTGTTGATACTTAATATATGTAAAATACTTAGAATAGTGCCTGGCTTGTATTAGGTGATAAATAAGCATGAGTTATTATGTTCTTAACTACATTTTTCTTAAAGTTCCTTACGGAGTAGCAGTATAAACTAAAGTTACATTTTATTGTTCAATTTCTATTTCTACAAAAATAAATATTATTTGTGTTATCTTATTGGCATCAATTGGTTGATAAATGGTTGGTGTGTGTAGACAGGTAAGGTCAGTTTCATGGTTATTTGGGCAATTTGCTTTATTATTTAGTACAGTGAAGTATTTAATATTTTAGTTACATAAGTACTGACTTTTGTTATATTTGTATACCACTTATCCTACTAGTTAATATTTTTCTTTAAATTAACACACTTAAATGAAGAAAAGTCTTAAGTACATTTCCCTAAAAGAGAAAACACTTTATGATTACAATAAGTACTCTGTATCACTTGCCTTAAATAGAAGATAACCATAGATATAAATACAATGAAAACAGCACAATTTTACTGAAGTCTAACTAGATAACACTTGCCTGCTCAGAGCTTGAGGTTAGCTTTCTGTAAAAAAAAAAAAAACAAAACTAAGTGTTAGAGGGTGTTAAAGACAGCCCTGTGTTGAAAATTTGGTAGTGATGTAATCAGAGGATTAAAAAAATTCAACAGGGAATAATGCTCTCACTGCGTAGCTTAATGTTATCAGATAGTGGGCGTGAGGCTGGCCAAAGTCATCCCTGAAATTCTGTCTCCTACTTCCAGTAGTAAAAGTTCTACACAATAAGAAAACACTGTTCTGGAGAGACTAAAAGTCTATAAGTAGGAAGAAGACTAGAAATGGTGCTTCACTCTTTTTTCCTCCATTTTCTCTGCAGGAGAATTCTACCTCAAGGGACATAGAGGGTCTGGAGTTCAAATCCTTTTCCCAACATTTACTAGTCTTATCTAGTAAATAGATAAGACTCTTATTTCATCACCTGAAATATTTGTGTGGGGGGGTGGGGTGGGCGTGGGGGTAAAATAATATTATCTAACATGCAGAATTATTATGAAAATTAATTATGACCACACATGAGGAGTGCTCAGCACTGGTCTTGACTGTAGTAAGCCCTAATAATGTATATGTTTTGTGTTATAAATGGGATTGTGCATATGTTGACTTGCTTTTCATTCTTAATAATAACTTACAGTTCTCTCTCCATGTGACTTCATATAAATCTACCTCATTTAAAAAATGGCTACATAGAACCCCAGAGTACGTATATTCCATATTTTTCTTTAACTTGTCTTTTGTTGGGGAACATTCAGGTGGTTGTATGTGTGTGTGTGTGCGTGCGTGTGTGTGTGTTCATTTTACAAGTGAGGGGACTGAGGCTCATAGAGGTTAAGGCAGCCGGGGCATACCAAAGCCACACCGTGCTCTACATCTCTATACCCTGGAACATTGTCAACAGTAGCTTCGTTCCCACCAATGGCAATGCCCTATCTACATATGCCAGAAATATCAGCTGTCCCTAAATGTCAGATTTCTGAAATGGAGTCAAGGCAGTTTAATTCACACATAAAGGGGGAAATGATATTACTCAAGGGGGTATGTAAAAGACCCCCTGCCTGTAGAAAGGGCATAAGTGTGTAGAGTGGAAGTGAAATGGGGCAGCCAGAGGTCGGACAGGGCTGGGAAAGGGGGTTAGGGGAACAATACCAAGACTCATTAGAGGGAAAGAAAGAGACAGGAAAACTTTACAGGCTCGCTCTGCCCACATCTCAATTTTGCATTCTCTTTTGTCCCCTGTTTATGGTGTAGAAGAAACAGCAAATTGCATTTCAGTGCCTGCGTAGCACGGTGCCTCGTCCTGCAAATGCTCAATAAATATTTACTGAGTGAATGAATAGATTTACACTCCTGATTACCTAAGACTTATGGAATGTTGAGCCAGGCGTGCAAGCATGGCAGGGACACCATCTAGGAGTAAAGGCACCATCCGACTTGGCCCTACACAGGTGAGCCATGTCAGACTAACAGGCCGAGAGAAGTGCTGACCTTTATGGTTGCCACGTGGAATCAAACACAATTCATCACATTGTTTCAGGTGCTAGTGGAGGAAGAAATAGCTTGGAAGAACCATTACGAGACTTCATATGTCCTTTGTGCAGCATCATAAAAACAGGATATCTTGCCCAGGTTTATGATTCCATTACAAAAGAAAAATAAAGCTATTAGTAAATCTAAGGGAAGATATTGACTACACATCTCTTTGTCTGAGTCAGTTTACAGAATATATTGAATTGGGCTCTGTGGCCCCCAAGAGCAAAATCCATGAGTTATTTTTAGTGGAGTTAGAGCAAGTCTAAATAAGTGTAAGGCTGTCTGCCTTGAGTTGTTCTTTATAGTAGCAGTATCATCCTCTTTATATCTTAGACATGCTTTCAAGATTCAATACTTGAAGCACAGGTAGCCTGCACTCCAGGTCAAATACCTGTGAACTGAGTGCTTTTAGAGCAATGGTTCAAATTGATTTGAAGCAGTCCAAATCAAATGTAGGTTATGCAGTTTGAATTCTGGTTGTTCCTCCTTTTAGCTGTGTGTATTAGTCATGATTTTGCTGACATAAAGCTGTGTAATAAATAACTATCAAATCTCCCTTATTTTTCTCACTTGCAAGCCAGTGGATTGACTATGGCTCTGTTGGGTTCAGCTGAGGTCAGCTTGGCTTGGTTCCAGGCTGTAGGTTGGGTTCTGGTCTGTTTCACATCCCTCTTCAATCTGGAGAAGATCCTCAGGGTATGTTCCCTCATGGTGGAAGTACAAGAAAGAAAGTCAAACCACGCAGGCACATCTAAAACCTCTACTTGTGTCATGCAGACTAACATTTGATTGACCAAAGCCTATGTCATTGGAACAGGGAAGTATACTTCTTCCATGGGGAGGGGAAAAGACAAGAAGGAAAAATTGTAAGCAAATAATGTAATCTAACACACCCTGGGACCTTGGTTAAGATGTGAAACCTCTTTGTGCCTCCATTTTCATCATCTGAAAGATGGGCATCGTCATGTTATCTACTTCATAGAGTTGTTTGGAGACTTAAATGAGTTAATATGCATAAAGCAGTTGCAACAGTGCCTGGCTCATAGTAAGTACTCAAAAAATATCAATTATTCATACTTAAGCTATTTTCTAAGCAAGTAAAGTAGAAAGTTCTTGATTTCTAGGAACCTAAATTACAACAAATTTTAACATAATTATATCACTCATACTGATGGACATATTAGCACATATTCAGAAAGATGATAAAATAGAGCCGAAGTAAGTAGAACCTTGATTAATCAGAATTCAACATGCCTGGATGTAAGAATTTTAGACTGTTAAAATTACAGGGGAAATTGGAGATCCTCTCATCTCTGGAAGAGCATGGATTGGAGTCTGAAGATAAAGGTTAGGATTAAGTATCACTTGGGCATGTCCCTGAACTTAATCTGAAACATATATAAAATTGGGATAAAATCAAGTTGTTTCGATGACTTGAACCCAGGTCCACTGAAGAACTCTGGGAGCCAGTGGAGAACACAAGGGGCCAGGGTGCTGGAGTATTTGTACACCAACTCCTGTCATTTGTTGGCTGAGCGATACTCTCAAGGGAGCATTAATTTCTTGGCCCTTCTGGCCTGCTTCATGGATGGCAAAGCGGGCTCTGGTGGCCAGAGAAAACCTTCAGGCCCGCGTGCTCAGAAGTGGCAATAGTGAGGGAATTTGGGCGGGGCTCCATTAGCAACTGCTACCCTCTCTCATTATATGCTGGTTTCCACTGAAGCAGTGACTAGAACTGTCTTATAAATCCTTATCCATGTCATTGCTGATCTCTAACCTTCAGCCCTTGGAATGCTATCATATGGTAGCTCCTAAAACATTGGTTGAATGAATCAACGAATGATTTATTCTATCCATTAAATAGAAATGGGGGGTTCTTAATAGATTTTCGTTTTCAGGGCAGTTTTGGATTTAAGGAAAGTTGAGCAGAAAGTACAGAGAGTTTCTATATACTTCCCCACCCTCCCACCCCCAGTTTCCCCAGTTAACATCTGGCATTAGTGTGGTACATTTGTTACAATTGACATACCAATGCTAGTACTTTATTATTTACTAATGTCCATGGTTTACATTAGGGTTCAGTCCTTGTGTTGTACAGTTCTATGGGTTTTGCCAAACGCATAATGTCATGTATCCACCATTACAGTATCATAGGGAATGATTTCACTGACCTAAACATCCCCTGTGCTCCATCTATTCATTCTTTCCTTCCATCCTCCCCGCAACCACCGATCTTTTGACTGCCTCTATGGTTTTGACTGCAACAGTCTTTTGAATAAACAGTCTTTTGAATAAACAAAGGATTTGAAAATTATAATATTTAGTTTAAAATTTCCATCATTTTCAGGGGACAGTTTACAAACTGATCAACTTGCTTTTTTGAAGAGACAACTTTTAAAAATTTATTTATTTTAATTAATTTATTTTTGGCTGTGTTGGGTCTTCTGTTGCTGTGCGCAGGCTTTCTCTAGTTGTGGCGAGCGGGGGCTACTATTTGTTGCGGTGCGTGGGCTTCTCATCGCAGTGGCTTCTCTTGTTGCGGAGCATGGGCTCTAGGCGCACGGGCTTCAGTAGTTGTGGTTCGCAGGCTCCAGAGTACAGGCTCAGTAGTTGTGGCGCACGGGCTTAGTTGCTCCGCGGCATGTGGGATCTTCCCAGACCAGGGCTTGAACCCGTGTACCCTGCGTTGGCAGGCAGATTCTTAACCACCGTGCCACCAGGGAAGCCCTTGAACAGACAACTTTTTTTTTTTTTTTTTTCGGTACGCGGGCCTCCCATTGCCGTGGCCTCCCCCGCCGCGGAGCAGAGGTTCTGTACACGCAGGCTCAGCGGCCACGGCTCACGGGCCCAGCTGCTCCGCGGCACGCGGGATCCTCCCAGACCGGGTCACGAACCCGCGCCCCCCCGCATCGGCAGGCAGACTCCCAACCACTGCGCCACCAGGGAAGCCCCAGACAACTTTTATATCAAGTCCTCTTGTGGTCTCACAAATTGTCTTACCCCAATTTGCCTACTCTCATCCTTCTGCACTTGAATGCCCCTCTCTCTTGAGTTCGGGCATCTTTTGAGCTGCAAAATCCATTGCATTTATGGCATGATGTTAGATTATTGGACAGGTAATTTTTTGTGGCTTGGGGGGGCTTCTTCAGGAGGGTGGTACTGGGGAGAGGGGATGTTGTTTGGCACTTTTTTCTTCTTTAGATTTTTCTTCCAATTTTATTCCCTATCCTAATTGCAGTGGGAACTGATTTAGCAGCTGTAACGTCACTCACAGCCTCTTGACATTGCTAGCAACTTGTTTATTCTCTTCATTGCTTCCTTCAGTTCCCCCAACCTGATTTCTCATCTAAAGCACCTTGTTCAAAAACAAACAAAAATGTTTTATAAGGAAAACCCATAACTAAGAATCCACACTGCATTTTTCATATTAAAAAGCACTTTGGGGATCATCTTCGTTTCTACCAGCAAATAAACATTTTCCCAAGGCTTAAACAAAGGCATCACTTTAACACTCTATAAAGAGACTGGCAAAGTCTGATACTATATTAAAACGCTGATGTTACTATGTTAAAAAATTATACAGATAACACATAAAGATTATATTGGCTGAATAATTTGTTTAAAGATATTTTAGCACCACTTTATTACATTTTTCTTTAATAGTGATATGTTTAACAACGTTAAAAAGCTTCGCAATGATTTTTATCATATGGTTCTCTGTGAAAGGGAGAGAGAAAATTAAGAATAAGACTGTATTTTTAAGTCCATAGTAAATTGTTCGGGTCAGCCAACACAAACTGGGTATATATTGTGACAACATGCTAAGATTCGCAAATACTAAGGCATAGTCTCTGTTGTAGGTTGGATTCTCCAAAAGCAAACAGTGAGAGGGATCAGCACCTGTGGAGGGAATGTCCAGGGAGCAGGACTGGGCAGAGAGAGAAACTGAACTGCAGTGCAAGTCCCACAGAGTCTCCCTGAACCCGGCAGGGAGCTCTGGAGCAAAACTTGTCCATCAGAGTTGTCCTGAATCTGGCTGAACTGGCTGGGACTTGAAATCCCCAGCTTGAGCAGTCATTGATCGTGGGCCAGCCAGGAGGCTGTCTGTGGTGGAAGCAGACCCTGAAGGGGCTGACCACACTTCCTGAAGCCTGGAAGCAAGTCCCCTCCTTGAAGGGGGATATGGTGTGGTGGGAAGAACATACCCAAATATAATTTATCACAATGTGGGAAAAGCTATGATAGATGTGTGTCCAGGTTGCTATGGAAGCACAGAGCAGGGACTGGGCCAGGGAGGGTGTCAAAAAAGGCCTCTAGAAAGAGGTTAACTCAGCTAAATGGGAGCTAGGGGCTGAAGAAGGGGGGGGAAGATTTGCATTTTCAGAGCATATTTTATGTGAGGCTCTCCAAGTGCTGACTTCATTTGGTACCTCTCTAGATTGGGACTTAGAAGAATTTAATTATTTCCCTTTCACAGCAGGATGAAATAAGCTATTCAAGGTAATTTAAACACAAAGCCAGGAAGAAACTTCAGTAGTTTGGGAGGCCTGTATTTTAACCACTAACTCAAAAGCCAGACTCAAATGGTTTGTCAGTTGAGTAAAATATTCCAGTCTGCTGAGGACAGGCTTCATAGGATGAAGGATTCTGGAGGCCTCATGCTGAGGTTGAGTCTAGTCGTCAGAGGTTATGCTTCAATATGTTTGTTGTGTAATGTGTGATATGTAGACTTGAGGAAACATCTAGGTAACTCACTCAACTTTTTACTTTTTTAAAATGAATTTTGGTATCAGACACAAATTAATAATTACTATCAAAACGGTACAAAGAAGAAAACACCAAAAAGTGGCAAAGGTGGTTATTACCACCCATAAAGCCTATTTCTCATCACCGAAATTTGTAGAAGCTAGTTCCAGTTCTCAGACTTTGTCTAATGTGACGAAAAGACCATTGTATCTATGTGTGACAATAAGGAGAAGCAGGGCTGTGATTAGAACGGTCCCAACACTTCATTTAATGCTCTGCTCTTGTCACTGTCTTGGAATCCTTAGTAATTTTATTTTTTAATTTAATTTATTTATTTTTATACAGCAGGTTCTTATTAGTTATCTATTTTATACATATTAG
>NW_020838015.1:3956487-3992969 GCF_003676395.1 Aethalodelphis obliquidens | reverse complement strand
AGTATGGTCTGAAGTCAGGGAGTCTGATTCCTCCAGCTCTGTTTTTTTCCCTCAAGATTGCTTTGGCTATTCGGGGTCTTTTGTGTCTCCATACAAATTTTAAGATCTTTTGTTCTAGTCCTGTAAAAAATGCCATTGGCAATTTGTTAGGGATTGCATTGAATCTGTAGACTGCTTTGGGTAGTATAGTCATTTTCACAATATTGATTCTTCTAATCCAAGAGCATGGTATATCTCTCCATCTGTTTGTGTCATCTTTGATTTCTTTCATCAGTGTCTTATAGTTTTCTGAGTACAGGACTTTTCCTCCTTAGGTAGGTTTATTCCTAGGTATTTTATTCTTTTTGTTGTAATGGTGAATGGGACTGTTTCCTTAATTTCTCTTTCAGATTTTTCATCATTAGTGTATAGGAATGCAAGAGATTTCTGTGCATTAATTTTGTATCCTACAACTTTACCAAATTCATTGATTAGCTCTAGTAGTTTTCTGGTAACCTCTTTAGGATTCTCTATGTATAGTATCATGTCATCTGCAAACAGTGACAGTTTTACTTCTTTTCCAATTTGTATTCCTTTTATTTCTTTTACTTCTCTGATTGCTTTGGCTAGGACTTCCAGAACCGTGTTGAATAAGAGTAGCGAGAGTAGACATCCTTGTCTTGTTCCTGATCTTAGAGGAAATGCTTTCAGTTTTTCACCATTGGCAATGATGTTTTCTGTGGGTTTGTCGTATATGGCCTTTATTATGTTGAGGTAGTTTCCCCCTATGCCCACTTTCTGGAGAGTTTTTATCATAAATGGGTGTTGAATTTTGTCAGAAGCTTTTTCTGCATATATTGAGATCATCATATGGTTTTTATTCTTCCATCTGTTAATATGTTGTATCACATTGATTGATTTGTGTATATCTCTTGATTTACACTTTCTTCTCAAGTGCACATGGAACATTCTCCAGGATAGATCACATCTTGGCTCACAAATCAAGCCTCAGTAAATTTAAGAAAATTGAAATCATATCAAGCATCTTTTCTGACCACAGTGCTATGAGATTAGAAATCAGTTACAGGGAAAAAAAGGTAAGAAACACAAACACATGGAGGCTAAACAATACGTTACTAAATAACCAAGAGATGACTGAAGAAATCAAAGAGGAGAGAAAAAAATACCTAGAGTCAAATGACAACAAAAACACGATGATCCGAAATGTATGGGATGCAGCAAAAGCAGTTCTAAGAGGGAAGTTTGTAGCGTACAATCCTACCACAAGAAACAAGAAAAATCTCAAATAAACACTCTAACCTTACACCTAAAGGAACTAGAGAAAGAAGAACAAACAAAACCCAAAGTTAGTAGAAGGAAAGAAATCATAAACATCAGAGCAGAAATAAATGAGATAGAAACAAAGAAAACAATAGCAAAGATCAATAAAACTAAAAGCTGGTTCTTTGAGAAGATAAGCAAAACTGATCAGCCTTTAGCCAGACTCATCAAGAAAAACAGGGAGAGGACTCAAATCAATAAAATTAGAGATGAAAAAGGAGAAGTGACAACAGACACCACGGAAATACAGAGCATCCTAAGAGACTAGTACAAGCAACTCTATGCCAATAAAATGGACAACCTGGAAGAAATGGACAAATTCTTAGAAAGGTATAACCTTCCAAGACTGAATGAGGAAGAAATAGAAAATATGAACACACCAATCAGAAGTAATGAAATTGAAACTGTGATTAAAAATCTTCCAGCAAACAAAAGGCCAGGACCAGATGACTTCACAGGTGAATTCTATCAAACATTTAGAGACGAGCTAACACCATCCTTCTCAAACTCTTCCAAAAACTTGCAGAGGAATGAACACTCCCAACCTCATTCTATGAGGCCACCATCACCCTGATACCAAAACCAGGCAAAGATACTACAAAAAAAGAAAATTATAGACCAATATCACTGATGAATATAGATGCAGAAATCCTCAAGAAAATACTAGCAAACAGAATCCAACAGCACCTTAAAAGGATCATACACCACGATCAACTGGGATTTACCCCAGGGACGTAATGACTTTTTTTTTTTAAATAAATTTATTTATTTATTTATTTATTTATTTATTTATTTATGGCTGTATTGGGTCTTCATTGCTGTGCCCGGGCTTCTTATTGTGGTGGCTTCTCTTGTTGCGGAGCACAGGCTCTAGGTGCATGGGCTTCAGTAGCTGTGGCTCGAAGGCTCTAGAGTAGCTGCTCAGTAGTTGTGGCACCCGGGCTTATTTGCTCCGCAGCATGTGGGATCTTCCCGGACCAGGGCTCAGACCCATGTCTCCTGCATTGGCAGGCGGATTCTTAACCAGGGAAGCCTGTAATGACTTTTAATGGTGGGTTTCATGGCTTCAAACAACCCCAGGTTAAAAAAATGACCCCCTATGTCCTAGAATTCTCTGAATTCTAAGTGTACAAGTTTAGTGGGTTTTCCCACAATCCCACTGATAATTTAGTTGCCTTAATTGAACTATTCGTAAGGGAATGGGAATCTCTCAGTGCAGCCTGAGAGCCTCAACTTACTATTCTAAGTGGCCTATGTGGTCTTTTATGGCATAAATTCACTCAAATGATATTCCTTGTCTCCATAAAACATTCATTCCAGACCATCCTGGACTCTAGTGTTCTTTTTAACATTTGTTATATTGCTCTCAGAGAAAGTAATTGTAAGGAAAGTAGCTCACAGGCTAAGGGGAGAGACAGTTTGCCCAGGTTTTTCTTCTTATTGAAAATCATCACGTTGGGTAGAAAAGCTGCATTATCAAAATGCCCAGAGTCCTTTTCCAGCCACTTTTATATTCTAAAGTTCATGGTCCAAAAGAATTTCTAGAGACTTTTAAACCTTTTGGGAATGAAGCTATTATTTGTTTGTGCAACTGTGAACTATGTCTACCCCCTCAACGTTATTTGGGAATTTTTGAACTTATGACAGGGCTACATTCCTTCACTTGACCAAAGTTCTGTCCCAGTTTGTTCCCACTTAAGCAGGTAGCACTCGGCCTACCCCCAAGTCCATTCTTGCTACCTGCTGACTGTATTTCTCCCTTGGCCTGGACCACAGTCTTCACAACGCTATCAGTGTCGGTCTGCTTAAGATATCAGCTGGAGCATTTTCTTTCATGTTACAGTAGCACCAATAGGCCGTAATCACCCCGAGCCTCGGCCCCCAGGATCATCCGGCCAGGGCATCTGTCACCCTTTTTTTTCCTTTCCCTTCAAAAAGTACTCTCTGGCTCACATCCACCAGTTACCTTCTTTAGGCTAAAGCAGTCTGTGATTTAACTGGTACTCGGGGATGTAACCAAGGGCTTTATCTTAGACACCCAGGCCCCATTCGCCATTCTGCCCTGCCAACAGGCTTTGAAGGCAGCTACTCCAGTAAAAATTTCTAGCCTCTATCTCCACTTGGGTTGTAGGTATTATCTTTGGTGTAGAAGGCAACACGTAGAAAGTTTATGGAATAGAAATATAGGAAACCAGACTGCTATCAAGATTCCACACTAGATGCAGTTCTCATTGGCTGCGAGGGGAGAGGGACTGGCATAATTATGAGAGACTAGCCTTCTTTCATCAGCACCCTTGATACCAACTGCTACCCACACTCCACTCTCTGTTGGGTGCTCTGGGATTTCTCCAACCTCAGTGACCAAACCCAGCGAGAGGTATTTGGTTGATTCATTTGAAGACCTGGCTAGCTTAGTCGGGTGACAGTTTAGAGCATGAACTTTAGGCTCAGGAAATGGGTTCAAATTCCATCTCTACCTATGACTAATTGTGTCTCCTTGGGCAAGGGACTTGGTGTCTCTTAAAACTGGGTTTGTTCTATAAAATGAGTACCACAGAAAGCTCTCTCATAGAGTTGTTAAAAAGATTTGAGATAAATATTTTAATTATACACTTGAATGATTTTTAAATTTGTAATTGTGATAAAATACATACAACACGAAATTTATCATCTTAATCATTTTTAAGTGTACAATGTTAAGCATATTCACATTGTTGTGCAATCCACCTCCAGAACTTTTTCATCTTGCAAAACTGGAACTTTATACCCATTAAACAATAGCTTCCCATTCCCTCTTCCCTACCAGCCCCTGGCAACCACCATTTTACTTTCTGTTTTTATGAGTTTAACTACACTTTATAACTCATATTTGTGAAATCATACAGTATTTGTCTTTTTTTTGGCCGCACTGTGAGGCATGCAGGATCCTAGTTCCCCGACCAGGGATCGAACCCGTGCCCCCTGCAGTGGAAGCTCAGAGTCCCAACCACTGGACTGCCAGGGAAGTCCCTATTTGTCTTTTTTGACTAGCTTATTTCACTTAGTATGACGTTCTCAGGGTTCACCCATGGTATAGCATGTAGCACAATCTCCTTCCTTTTTAAAGCTGAATAACATTTCATTGAATGGATAGACCACATTTTGTGTATCTGTTCATTCATGGATGGACATTTGGGTTGTTTCCACCTTTAGGCTATTGTGAATATTGCTGCTACAATCATGGGTGTATAAATCTCTCCGAGACCCTGGTTTCAATTTTTTTAGATGTATACCCAGAAGTGGAATTGCTGAATCATATGGTAGTTCTATTGATATTTTTAATATTTTGAGGAATTGCCATACTGTTTTCCACAGCAGCTACATAATTTTAAATTTGCACGAACAGTGCACAAGGGTTCTAATTTCTCCACTTCCTCAGTAACACTGATTATTTTCTGTGTCGTTTTTTTTTCCTATACTGTAGCAGCTATCCCAGTGAGTGTGAGATGCATCTCATTGTGGTTTTGATTTGTGTTTCCCTAGTGATTAATGAGATTGTGCACCTTTTCATATCCTTGTTGGTCATTTGTGTATCTTCTCTGGAGATAAGTCCATTCATGTCCTTTGCCCATTTTTAAATTGGGTTATTTGGTTTTTTTATTGTTGAGTTGTAGGAGTTCTTCATATATTCTGGATATTAACCCCTTACCAGATATACGATTTGCAAATATTTTCTCCCATTCCATAGGGTGCTTTTGATTGTGTCCTTTGATGCACAAAATTTTTAAATTTTGATATTATTCAATTCATCTATTTTTACTTTTATTGCCTCTGCTTTTGGTGTCATACCCAAAAAAAGTATTGCCAAATCCAATGTCATGTAGCTTTTCCTCTATGTTTTCTTTTAAGAGTTTTATAGTTTTAGGTCTTACTCTTAGGTCTTTGATCCATTTTGAGTTAATTTTTTACATGGTACGTGGTAAGGTTCCAGCTTCATTCTTTTGCATGTGGATATCCAGTTTTCTCAGCACCACATGTTGAAAAGACTGTCCTTTCCCCAGTGAATTGTCTTGGCACCCTTGTGGAAATAATTATACATTTGTCTTTGTGGTTATTTGATTTATACCTATCTCTCTCACTAACTTATAAGCTCCAAGAGAACAAGAATCATGTTGATTTTGCTCACTATTATACACTCAGTGCCTACTATGTAATAAAGGGTCAGTAAAGTTTTATCGAATAAGGAAATAAATGCTTAAAAAACATTTTGCACATTGCCCGGCACTAAATAAAATTTCAGTAAGCAGGAATTATTATTACTATTGTTGTTTTTTATTCAACCCATTGTTCCCTTTGCCTGAGGCATACTTTGCTTAATCTGAAAAAAAAAGAAAATAAAACTTACTGCTTCAGAGAAACACAAGAAAGCCAATGTCAGGTGCACAATGATTCAGGTTTGGGGATCTGGCAGACTTGGTTCAAACATTGGTCCTTTTGCTTCTAGCTGTGTAATCCTTGGCACATTACTCAACCTCTCTCCAAGTCTCTCCAAGTCTCAGTTTCCTCATCTGTAAAATGAGGGCAAAAATATCTACCTCATGTGTATTAAATGAAATATGTGTAACGTCTTTGCATAGTATCTGGCATTTATAATAAGCCCTCAATGAATGGTCCTTCCATTATTTCTTTACAGACCATTAGAATCTCTATCTTTTCCCTTTAGTTTGATCTTGCTATTGTCTCCATTTACAAGACAATTTAAAATAGATAACAAAGGTAAATAAGCTTGAATGGGAAATATTTGATTAGAATACTTAAGGCAAAATGTCATTGAAGAGTTCCTATCAGATCTGGGAATTACCACAAACAGCCTGTGGAAAACCCAATAGTTATTTTTTTCTCTTGGCCAAAATGGAAAACATCTTATTAGTACAGATTCTGACATTATAGTTTATCTCTGTGAGAATAAAGATTTTTCAGGAAAAGGGTCTCCATTTTTTAAAAAAGTATCACTTATGAGAAGGTATGGGGAGAAGGAAGTATCTCCTTTAGAACTTTGCAGACTCATACTGCCAGAAAAGACCCCCAGAGGGGATCTGTTCCATCCGTGCCCAGGGAGGGTAAATGATTAAACCTACCAGTGTTTATAGGCTTGTATTTCATATTGGTGACCTATTAATCACTTGACCTTTTCCACAGTGCACTTAACATAGTAAATCATACTCCTTTCTGTTGAGGGTGACTTACTTGATTCTTTGCAAGTTAACCAGGGCTAGACTCAATATAAGTCACCCATTAGACACATTGCAGCTGATTGTGTACTTTTACCTTGTACAGTGGCAGTTTAGTGGCAGCCGGAAAGACAGTACCAGGAAGTACAGAAAAGGAAATTAAGGAGGAGATACCAGCTTAATTTCCCACTTTACCATTGAAATCTCTCATAGCTAAGAGAGAAGGAAAAATCCAAATGCTGTGTGAAGTTTTCATTTGTTTTCCTACACAAAAGATAGCTGCTAGAATTAGTGGAAGTAAATCCAATGACATTTTCTCTGTCCCTGCTCTCTTTGATACTTCTTCAGCTTTGATACTGTTGACTGTCCCCTCCTCTATGAAAATCTTCTGTTATACATTTTCTTCCCAAGAATCCAACCACTTTGTTTCTGTTGGCTCCTCAATCTCTTCCTAATTATGAGTGATTCTCTAACCCAATTCAAGAAACAAATAGCCATTTATTTAATAAACATATATGGAGTATTTACTATGTTCCAGACACTTTCTAGGTTCAAGGGTTGAAGGAGAAAGGCTATAAACAAAACAAATAAAAGAGAATTCCAGGAAGTGATAAGGGCTATGAGGCTATTCATTCATTCATTCATCATTCAACAAATACCTTTTGAATGCCTACTGCACACCAGGCACTGTTATAGATGCTGAGAATTCTCTTTCATGGACCTGAATTGGGCCTCCCTGTGGTGAGCAGGATGGGACAAGCAGTTGGAATCAGGAGCCCAGTGAGTAAAGTGAAGCAACATTAAGTATGGGTTGATGGGGGAATGCATTGTGGTGAAGACTGAAGAAATGGAAGAGAAAGGGAGAAGCTAAAAGGAATTTTGAAAGAAAAATTGACAGGGTCCGGTGACTTGCTGAACATGGAGAAAGAAGTAGAGTGTTAAGACAAAGCCAGTTGCCAGTGTTTGGGTGACTAGAACAGGGAGCCTCCCGCCATTCGTTCTGCCCTTCTCCTACAAAAAGTGTCCTGATGCTCCTTTGGGGCCCTTTCTTGTCCTTCCACTCTCGGCCAGGAAATTGATTCCACACTCAGCTCAAGGGTGAGCCCTGGTTGGTTAAATTATTCAGTGACTCTCATTCCCTGGCTACAGTGACTGGTTCAGGGATAGTCATGTGCCTTATACCAGGCCAATGAGGGAGTGAATCCTAGAACGGGGCAGGACCTACTGGATAAGATTCCTCCTCTCTTGTCCTGGATGCTGATATATACGGATGTAAAGTGTGAAACAGTGGCAGCTGTCTTGCCTCTTCAAGGGGAGAGCCTGGAGCTCTGGGGGCCACCTTGTGGACCCTAAGGATGAAGCCAGTACCACAGAATGCAAAAATGATATGACTGGGAGAAAGTGGATCTTCAGTGACAACATTTGAGTCCTGGATCATACCTCACGTGAAGCTACATACATCTTGACTTCTCAGTTATGTGAACCAATAGATTCTCTGTATTGTTTAAGCTGGTTTGAGTGTTCTGTCACTTGCAACCAAAAGAATCCTGACTATTGCGATCCCCATTAGCACGTAGCACAGTGTTGTGTCCCCAGGAGGCCAGCGAGTACTTGTGATCTTAAGTGGCTCAATGGAGGGATATCTTTTGGTTAACTTTTGAGTTACAACATGTTCAGTGTATACCAACACTATGCTGTATCCAAAGGCAATCTTGTTTCCACTGAAAAACAAAAGGTTCCAGTTTCTCGTTCATTGATATTAAAGAAGGGTAAAATGAATCTTTAGACAGTGGTTTACAGAAGGAAACACATTTGTATTCAGATCCTCTTCTACTCCCTGAAGTGTTTTGCATTTCCTATGGTTTCTCCACCCTAGTGAAGAAGTCAGCCCTAGGTCCTTTTTTGTTTCCGTTTTTGTTTTTTCAGAGAGCATATTCAGCGGCCAGCATTAGGGCAATGGTTCTTAATTTTTAGATATTCAAGACTCACTTGGGGAATTTATAAAAATACCGATCCCTGTGACATGCTCCAGGAGACTGAGATTCAGGAGGCCTTGGGTAGGGCCCAGGAATCAAGATTTTTAACATTTTTCATAAGTTCCCAGATGATTCAGATGCAGTTGTCACTAGGAAAAACACTGTTGCTTTAGGTTGGGTTTTCCTCAAAGCAGATCCTGATAAGGGCATTTATGAGCAAATGATTTATTAAGAAAGTACTCCCAGGAGAAACCTGTTAAGGAATGAGAGGAGTAGGAAAGGGAAGGGGTGGGAAGCAGACAAAGTCCTGTGGACAGTAGCTGCAGCTTAACCCCACAGGGGAGCTCAGGCTATAAGTAACCCCTCAGAGTTGTCCCCCCACCCCCAACCCCTGTGAAGGTAGCTGGACTTTACATTCCTGAACTAACAGCCAGATGGGGGAGACCTAAACTCCCAGGCACTTCCATGGGGGAAGTCCTCTGAAGCCACAGGTGTGGGCTTTGGAAGCAAAAACATGCTGATGCTGGGGGAGGGGCACCCAGGAATGGTTAAAGCCATCAGTGAGGATTTGAGTGGTGCGCCTACAGTGTCGGCTCCGACAATTTAAGGAATTTTATATTTATACGGGGAGCATCTCCTAAAAGTAACTAAGCAAGAGGACAGGGTGCAGCAAGTGGGAAAGGAAGAGTTACCTAAAAGTGCTACAGTTTTCTGTTCGTGCATAAGGCTTTGAGGGTCTTAGTTTACACATAAGACTCTAGTGCCACTGAAATATGCAGTCTTTTAATGGGTCAACTCTTAAAAATGGCATTCGATGCATTCTGCTCTCTGGTCGCTGCTTATTTCTCGAACCCCCCACCCCCACCCCGACCGCTTTCTTTCTACACTCTGTGATCCAGCCACGACCTACTTCTCCAAAAGATCATGTTCTTCTTCCAAAATAGCATATTCTTGCTCATTTCCAGGACTTCATAAATGCTGTCCTCTCTACCTAGAATCAACTGGCCCCCACTCCTTTCATCTGGTGAATTTCTATTCTTTCTTCAGTCTTCATTTAAACATTTCTTCAGTTGGGCCTTCAGTGACCCATAGGTCCCTTGGCTAGTTACTCCCCGTACTTCCCACACCCTAACGACCATCACTCTTAATTGTAATTACCTGTCTGTTACTTGTTTTCTTCTAGAACAAAACTTGGAGTGGGCAGAGACCATGTCTGCCTCATTTGTAGCTCTAGCCTCAGTGGTTACCACAGACATTCATTGAATGAATATAAAATAAATGATTTGCCACATGAATCGGAGTATAAGTTTAGTGTATGCAGCTTTTTCTGGAGAGACTGATGGTGGCTTTCATTTGAGCTTAGAGCATCATGCTTACACCACCAGGAAATAACTTTATTCCGGTTTAAGATCATGCCATTCTTAATTTTATTCATTAATTCAGTAATAATTTATATGCTTAAACAATCATAGCTACAGAATGAGGCTGCACCTTGAATTGTGTAAATTAACCCCGTGCCACGCCAACCTCTGTGTTGTACTCATGCTAATATTTCTGTAGAGCGTGTTTTCCCCTTGTCTATCGGTGTCATGTTGAAATTATGTGGGAGCCTAACAACCTGAGAATGTCTAATGCAACTGTGAAGTCCAATACCTCAAGGTCACTGAAGATTTTCACTGACATCTGAGAATCAAATTGGTTTAACAGCAACCCCATCCTTGTGGGTCTTTTAATGTTTCTGAATTTTTAAAAAGACTTACCAATTATATACTCAGCGTATATCTACATCATAATGACGATAGAGAATTAATTCATTGATGATTTTCATAGTATGGGAAATACTGCTGATTGGCTGCCAGAGCCAATTCCCCACCTACTTCTCCCTTGCCCACCTTCAAAGAATAGGCAGGAAAAGTCAGATCCCCGCATCCCCAGCTTCTCTTGCAGGTGAAAGTTGCCATGTGACTGTTCTGGCCAGTGAGATGGGGAAAGGATATTTTCTTTCCCTAACAAGAGATGGGAGAGGGAGCAAAACGGCCTTGCCTACCCTTGCCGCCTTCCTGATTCCTGCCTTTGAACGCACTTTGATGTTGGAAATTGTGGCAGTCATCTTGTAATGATGAAGCAACATGCCTGAGAATGAGAAGCTAACATGTCAAGGATGGCAGAGTGGAAAGAAAGAACCTAGGTCACTGATGACACCGTAGAGTAACAATGTTAGTAACCACCCACCTCCAGACTCCTTGCTATAGGAGAAAGGTAAGTCCTCCCATTTGTTTATACCACTGTTATTGAGTATTCAATTATTAACATCTGAACACAATCTAACTGATGCGCCTAGTTAACACTTTCTTCATGGAAACTAAAATGGAACTAAATTATAGACACCTGATCATTTATACGTGTGCGTATTTGAAGAGTATTGGGTTTTTGGAAGAAACCCAGAGAAGAATTAACTTCATTTAAAAGCCTTGGTCATTTTAATTGTAGAAAACAGAGGGGCTACATCTAGCCACAAAGCATGGTACAAGTTCTGAGGGATTTGTATTACAGAGGACTTCAGTATCACTAAATACCACACTGGAAGCTGGGAGATCTAGGTTCAGATTAGATGCTGAGCTAAGTACGTGACCATGGACATATATTTGTCTCTGAACTTTTTTTTTCATCTGTTGTACCATTAGTCAGATGCTTCCTTTGAAAGTAACAGAAAACCCAACTCAAAATGGCTTTAACAGTAAGGAAATTCATTGCCTTATATGATGGGAAAGTGTAGAGAGTTGGCTAAACAAGAGATTGGTAACGTCATTGAGGACATCTCCACCCTGCTGCCCCTCAGTTCCACCTTCATCTTAGGTCTGACTACCCTCATGGGCACAAGATGTCTGCTGGCAGCGAATGAGGGTGCATACTCTTTATTCAAGGCCAGCGTGATGGTTGGGGGATGGGGTGGAGAGAAACAGAGTGTTTCACATCCATAGTGAGGGGAAAGTCCTGAGCTTTGAGCTGACTGGAAGACCTTGCACCATTCAAGGCCAGAGACCAGGGAATGCCAAATTAGGCCAATCATGGTGGCATACCCCACATCTGTAAATGACAGAGTGGGACTGGCCGACCTCTAAGGCTCTTTCCAAATCGAAACCTGCTGTGATTCCATGAGCAGAATGCAAACCTATCTCTGTAGTCGTCTTTTTTATTCAACTTCACTTCTTTTGTTTTATTTTGTCATTGTCCTTTTCAACCTCTGAGCATAAGTTCCTGTGGAAGATAACAAACCCCAAAATGAAGTCGACAAGACTTGGCATAGCTCTGACTTAGACTGGGGAAAGGAAATGAAGCTGACGAGGTGAGGGTCGCTGTACACTTCAAGGCAGAATGGAGTAACACCTTATTCACTAGGTACCAGGTGGACATGCCAATTTGGAGTGAGTGACTTGGAGCTGTGGGACCCCTCAATGGAGGCAATGTTTCCCGGGCTCTAAAGCTCCCTTCTCTAGAGAATGCACAACCTCTTTGGAAAAGGAGGAAAACCTTCGCATACAATTACATTTTCCCTCTGATTTGCATTGTTTAAAAAAGGTCTAGTACTCAAATCTTTAACACTGGCAAATCTCTCAGCCTCTTAACGGAGTGGTCAAGGGTTTGCAGAAAACGTTTCTGAAGAGAAAATAGGCTGTCTCCACCCCCTCACACTCTTTGGTAAATACTATCTTTTTTCTTTCTTTCTTTCTCTTCTTCTTTTTGTTTTAATTACCGTACTGAGAATTTTACCAGATGATTTCTAGAAGCTGATTTATGAACTAATCGGGCACTTCTGCTGTGCAGAGGAACAAAGACTTTCTTTTTCTTTTTATTGGTCCTCAACTGAGGCATATACCTGTCTGATGGCGTTGGCTCATTCCGCACATGCTCAGTTGAACAGAAATCTTCATATTGAATACAACCTAACACAGCGGCAACACCCATAACCTCACTCCCTGGCTGACCCTGTACCATACACTCCCTCTAGTTGCATTTTTATCCTGACATGCCTAACATTCGTAGGGAGTAAAAGGAGCAGAGTAGGTAGTGGGAATTTGGGAGGGGGCAATATACAAAGGGGTTTAAAGTCTCTGTATGACCCTGCTTTCCTGACCTCTCTCTAGGCTGTCTCTAGTGGGTGTAGGCGCTGGATAGATATTTGAGTTTGGGGCAGAATGCGGGAGAAGCTGTCTCTGTAAATTGCCATTTGTTGTTGCACATCTTCCTGGACAGTTTTTGTTTGGTCCTTTTCTTGTAGGGGGACAACACTTCATCCACAGCCCTCGTTTTCATTAAAGAGTGACAGTGGCACTAAAAGCATCAGCCGCCTAGCGAGATCTGGAGTGACAACCTCGCCGCCTCTGTTCTTGCTTTCCCATTCATTAGGACCCTTTCCCAGCCTCCTCCCCCAGCAGAAACTGGGAAAGGCTTCTCTTGGTTACAAAAGGAGGGAGCGGCCGGGCTTCCGAGCCTCTCGCCTCAGAGAGCCAAGGAAGTGCGTTCGGTCGCAAGCCTTTTGTCCCCGACCCCTTCCGCTGCTTGGTCGCGGGGGTGACGACCCCGCCCCGCCCCCGCCTAAGCAGATGCCGCCCGCGTGCCTTAGCCCCCCGCCCCTTCTAGATTCCCGGCGCCCGCCGGTTTGCCGTGACGTGGCCCGCGGCGGGCGCATGCGCTGCTCTGCCCGGGCTCTTTCCCTGGGCCACCGCCTCCCGACGGGCTGGAGTGGGCGGGGCCTGTGGTTCTGGAAGCCGTGCGGCCGGAGTGGGAGGAGGGCTCGTGTGCGCGAGGAGGGTGCTCGGGGCTCGCGAGCTGGTCGGCGGCCGAGGCGGCGGAGGAGGAGCTGAAGGCGGCGGCCGCGGCTCCCGCCCGCACGGAGAGCCAGTCCCGCGAAGCCCCCTCCCACTCCCAGGCGGGCGGGCGGCGGCGGCAGAAGGAGGAGAAGGAGGAGGGAGCGTCTCTGCCGCCGCCTCCTGGTCCCCAGCGCCGATCTGCCGCCGCCACCTCCCTCCGCGGCGATCTTCCCTCCATGGTCCTGCCGCGGCCCCCCCTGTAGCCCGAGCTGCCCCGCGCCGCGCCGGAGCCTGCCTCGACCGAGGGAGCGGTCGCGGCCTCGCGGCCCGCGCGGGCTGACGAGAGGAGAGCGAGGCGCCGCGCGGTCCCCGAGGATCCGCACGCCGGGCAGCGCGGCCCGAGCAGCGCGAGGAGCAGCGGGCGGGCGGGCGGCGCCGGGCCCGGGCCGCCCTCGCTCCAGCGCCCCGGCCCTGCCGCCCGCGCCGGGGCGGTCGCCCGCAGAGGAAGGCGCCGCAGTCTCCGGGCCTCGCCGCCCCGCTCGAGTGTCCTCGGCACCGAGGGCTCGCGGGTCCTGAGGGGAGGAGGCGAGCCAGGGGCCGGGCACTGAGCTCTTTGGCGCCCCCACCCCCGTTTTCGGAGCCCTCCACGCTGCGGCCACTGTCCCCTCCGGACCATGGCCGACGACGACGTGCTGTTCGAGGATGTGTACGAGCTGTGCGAGGTGATCGGCAAGTAAGTCTCCACGCGAGGGAGCGGGAGTGTGGGAAAATGCATTTCAGTGATGCCTGGGTCCTCCCGCACCCGCACGCACCCGCCCGGGGCCTGCCCCCTGCCCTGCCCCCCTCCTCCCTCGTCCTCCTCACCCGGGAGTATTTATAGACGTGTACCTGGACCCCCCGCGGGGTGGTTGTCTGGGGGCTTCTCGGCGATCCGTGGAGGCCGACGAGCCGAGGTTGGCCACCCCATGAGGCGTGGGGCTGGCTGAAATCTCCTGTCGGCATTTTATCTGACGGTTGCACAGGGACGTGGCAGAGCCAATTTTATAGTTGCTTCCTGGGAACAGTTGGGCTTATTGTTACCTTGCGTGTACCACAGACCATTAACGAAAAGAGCAGCTTGCATTTCCTTTGCTTCCGTGGAGAGATAGAGAAAGAACGTCCAGGGTTTTAAATTGTGGGGTGTGTGTCTATTGTGCAGGGTATTAGATAGATGCCTTTGTGTTCACCCCATGCCCGGATTGGAGGGGGCCATTTAAGACGGGGTGCGTTCAGTTTCAGCAAATTTTTCACCTGGTGTAGACCAACGTGGAAAGAGTTGGGGGTTTCCGAATTTTTAATGCCTCGTTATGCAATGACTGTTAAATCAGTGTTCGAGGCTTCCCTCGACTGTTGTTGGGATGGTGCTTAGCGTGGTAGCGCCGTCTGCTTTGAGTCACCGGGCTGGTCCAGAATATAGAACTGACAGTCCAAATGCTCATCCTTTCATCTGTGTTGTATAATTACACTAGGGAAAAGCAGGGAATCAGATTAATCACAGTGCTGATTGAGAATTAAATCTGCAGTTCCTCATCTAATTGTCCATTCCTTAAATCTGTTTTGAATAGTTTCCTTTTCATTCTTGTCAAACAGTATTCCAAGTGCACAATCCTGCTAATTTGCTTGTGAGGGAAATGCTGGCGATCTGAAGTTGATTTCCTAGTTCAGCGTGTATTCTGTGGCTTTAGAAGTTGAGGAGATAAGATTTAAGAGAAATTTTTGCTTAGTTATTAAGGATTACTAGATAGCTACCGTTGAAATATTTTGCCTCTTTTTGGAAGCGGTGCTTTATCGTCTATTTTAAGGTCCGCAGTTGGGAAATGATAGCAAGACCTTAGAGCAGTTGGCTCTATCTCTTTTAAGTTGTCTGCAGTACTGGATTTCAATTTGTTTAAGTGCTGATAACTTATTATTTTCCTTTCATGCTGGGGTATTACAGTGTCTCCTCACATGGTGAAATTGTGGGTAGAGCTTGCTACACACTTTCCTCAGACCCAGTTGATACAAGGAGGTGTTACTCCTTGCCCCTATTGTTACATGACCAGCCTGTCTACTGGAAGAAGGATATCCAAATGCGCCCTGGTAAAGTGGTTGTGGAAGTGCTCTAAAGCAGAGTGGTCCAAAAAATATATAATGTGAGCCCCATATGTAATTTTATATATGTAAAATTTCTAATAGCCACATTAAAAAGATTAAAAGCAAGTGGGTGCAATTAATTTTAATAAAATATTTTCTTTTACCCAATAGATCCAGACTATTATCACTTCAACATGTAGTCAGTATAGAAATCATTAGTGAGCTATTTTACATCCTTTCTTTCATACTTACTCTTCAAAATCCAATGTGTATTTTACACTAACCACACATCTCAATTCTGACACTAAGCTAAATTGTCATCGTAAATACTTGTTCTGTATTTAAGTTTCATAAAATTTGCATTTGCAAAAGTAGATTCACATACCCAAGTTGTTCTAAACATACCTAAAAGTTTTCTAGTAACTGAATCAAGTATCTTTCTAAATTAAAATTAAAATTAAATAAAATGAAAAATTCAGTTCCTCATTTGGATTAGCCACATTTCAAGTGCTCAATAGCCATATGTGAATAGCACAGTTCTAGAGAGACAAATGTGTCAAAAAAAATCTCCTTGGTTTCTTCATTCTTGGCACCCAGTGAAGGTAAATTAGATGTTTCCCCAAAGCCCCCAAATAATTATGTGTGTGTGTGTGTGTGCATGGGGGGAATGATGTTTGTTGTGTCTTAGTTATATTTGATTTAAATGAGCCAGCAGAGTCATAATCGGAAAATGTGAGATTAAAATGTTAATTCTGTTGTGATAACGGAAAATAGGCATCATTGAATCAATGTTAGTAACTAGTTCTGATTCCTTGAGGTCTGAAAGAGTGATGATGTGACTCTTTGGATATCGAAAAGAAGTGGTCAGCGTCACATTAGCTCAGTCAGTATTCTGCTGACTTATAATTGATAGAATATTTTCAGGAAACGCCTCTGGTAGGACTAGATTCATCTCCTCTGTTGCTTCAGAGCTGCATAAGGATGGGGAGCAAGCTAATTTTGAGGTGATAGTTCCTCTATGGCTATCTTAACTACTGCGAACGTGAACTCTCATTCGTATCCTACAAAATCTGACTTGGCCAGTGCCGCTTATAATATGTCATTCCGTGAAATAATGAATTCAAGGTAGCCTTTGTGGCAGAGAATGTAATGATAGTGTTCCTCACCCTGTGTAAAGGTTGAAGGTTTTCTCCGGTAAATTGTCTCAGCATATATTGATCTGGAAATTGAAATTCACTTGAGATTTTCTTACAGCGTCTCTGACAGCATGCATTTTAACTCAGAATTTGTTCAACTCTGGATTTAAACAGAAAGCCCTCACTTGTACTGAAAACCTGGTTGATTTCTATCCAGGTTCTCTGGAATTGTGATTTTTCTTTTATAACAAATTAGCATCACAAGTTGTTTTTGACCCCTAGGGCTTAACAGGTTTAAATTTTCACTGAAGTGCTTTAAAATGGATTTCACCTTTTTACCATCAGTTGACCACACACTCACCTGCCTCACTACTTATCTACTCACTCACTCATCCATTAACTTACAGGGAATCGGGTGCCTGATCCATTATGAATATTGGGAGGATGCCATATCTTTTTTAAAAAAATTTAAACTCTTTTCCCCTGTGCTTTTTATTTTTGAAAGTCTTACAAATGGTCCTTGAATGCCTATTGTTTCCATGACATTTTCCCATGTAACATCTTTCAAGAGACTGAGACAAATCTCCAATGCTGTCATTGTCCTAAAACTTCTTGTCTTAGCAAATGTAGCAATTACTGGAAAGGAAAGGTATTATGCAAATAGAGGTAATCAGCTAATTTTTATGGTCCTAAGCATTTACTGTATCTTTTGCAAATTGATGGTTTTATAGGCAAGTGCATAATCAGTAATATTACACGAAGGAAATTTTAGAATGATTCATCCAAATTAAACCACAGAAATGCCTACCTTCATGGTACAGCAGTTTCTGTGAGAGAGAGTAGCAAAATGCACACTTTTCGCCTTGTGTAGGCTGAATATTTGCCTCAGTATTTAGTAACCTGTAACTTCTGACTTTCCTGCTTTGGTAGGACATAAACTAAAATTGGAATGATGCAGCATGACCCCTGCTCAAGGATGACATGCAAGTTTGTGAGGCATGCTGTATTTGCTTACACCTCAAGAGCACTTATCATATTTAATTACAGTTACTTATTTATGGGTCTCTCTACCTAGCTAACAGGGAGCTTCTTGAGGGCAGGGAATATATCTTACACATCTTTCTCTTAACACAGTGCCTGCAATGTAACAGTTGCTCATTAGCTATGGAATGAATTGAGTAGTTTTAATAAAATCTCATTAAAAGGCAAAAAGCATGTTTATCAACCTCAGAGCAATTATTGTCCCAAAAGGCTGTATTAAAGTAGTGGTTCTCCACCTGGCTGCATATTAGAATCACCAGGGGAGCTTTTAAAAAGATCAATTCAAGGGCCTTGTGTCAGAGCAATGAAATCAGAATCTCTGGAAGTGGGTCCTGGTCATTGGTATTTTTTTTTTTAACGCTCTCGAAGTGATTCTCATGTGCAGCTATGATTGAGAGTCATTGGTTTAAAACTTAGGTTATGTATGTAATATTTTGGGACTGGCTTTTCAGAGGCTTACGGTTTTTAAAAACTAGAATAAATGTTTTGGGGGAAGTATTGAAGCCAAAAGACCAAGACGTGGATTTTTTTTTTTCTCTACATTGTGTTCCTGAGTCTTATTGTATAAGAATTTTGTTTCAGCCTATGTTTGGCTTTGATTTTTTTGGGTCTTTTAAGATTCACATTGATTTATGACACTCATCTAATGCTAATATGGTGATTGTCTGATGACAATCAGAACAAGGATTGCTTCAATAACAGTTGATGATGGCTGTCTACTATAATGACTTAATTTAATATTAAGAAATCTATCAGTTTAGTATGGATTGTGTTTGGACATACACTCTATTAAAAGGGTATAGTTAAGTTGCTTATATACTTTAAATCTCATACTTGCAATTCCAGTAATGCTGTTTGCCAGAGAATTGAGTTAAATGCAGCCTTTATGTAAATACCAGATTAATAATATGTAAAATATATAATTTAGCATAGAGAAAAATTCAGCTTTGCTAATTTGTCCCAATTACTATGGCTTTCACATATATTGATTTGCCCAGTGATTTGGGTTTCTAGTACCACAGGGGGGAGTGTTACGTCATGTTGGAACACCTTCCCTGGGAATTTTAGCTAGACATGGTAGGTAAACGAGTTTTTTTTTTTTTTTTGCGGTACGCGGGCCTCTCACTGCTGTGGCCGCTCCCGTTGCGGAGCACAGGCTCCGGATGCGCAGGCCCAGCGGCCATGGCTCTTGGGCCCAGCCGCTCCGCGGCACGTGGGATCTTCCTGGACTGGGGCACGAACCCGTGTCCCCTGCATTGGCAGGCGGACTCTCAACCACTGCGCCACCAGGGAAAGCCCCAGGTAAACGAGTTTTTAATGTTAGGAAAAGGTCAAGTGTGAGCCTGAAGGAACCAAGATTTTTCCAGAAATGAGTATATGTTCCACGAAAGAAGTGCTTGATCAGAGTGACAGTCATGTAACAAGGGAAAAGAAACACAGTCACCAGCTAAAGTGCTGGTGCCCCAGGATGATCCAAGCTGTGGGGCAGGCCTTACTGGAAGGAGGTAAGCAGTGTTGATTCCTGATGATGGAGTTTGATTCCGGGACCACTTTGGAGGGAACTGAGCCACTCAGTTGGTTTTCTGCCTGTGCACAACCTTCTCAGAGTATCTTCACGTACGCTTTTTACAGACTGCGTTAGGACTTGGAGTTCCTGAAGTGTGGTTTGCACATTGTCTTCATAAATGCTTCCTGTGATTCCCTTACCTTCCATGACTGACGTGTTCTATGGCCTTGACACATGCAGTTCACCCCTTTCCATTTTCCCCTTGTATCTGCAACAGTTTCACCTGCCATACTACGTCTCTCTAATGTCCCTTGTGTTTCTGGATATTTCCTTTAAATTGAAAATTCTTTCAGCCATCTCCAGTTACAGCTCTACTCAATAAATTAAAGAAGCAAGTGTACCTAACTTTTTGAGATTGTCGTTGAATTATTGCATTTTTGTAAATGTTTTCACATTTTAAATGTGGCAGAAGCAGTTTAAAGGAACTTTGACATAGATTGTCCACAAGTAAAAAAAAAATCTTTTATAACTTAACATGCCTACTTCGTAAGGGGAGTTGCCATTTATGCCTTCTAATATGAGGCATTTTACATATGTTATCTCCTTTCATTGTTCCCATTTTACAGAAAACACTGAGATTCAGAGGGGGGTGAGTAACTTGCCCAAGATCACATGGGAATCCTACCAGTTCTAAGGTCCGTTCATTTCATGCTGCATTCTGCTGTTGATTCCAGTTGTGAAAATGCTGCAGTGAGTTTCCTTAAAATAAGGCATATGTTTTCATTTTCAGAGTTTATTTACTGCAAAAATTTTTTTCTTGGCCGTGCCACACGGCTTGTGGGATCTTAGTTCCCTGACCAGCAATTGAACTCGGGCACGCTGCAGTGGAAGCGTGGAGTGCTAACCACTGGACTGCCAGGGAATTCCCTATTTACTGCAAATTTTAATTGTTCAACTTTCTGGTTAAATTTCTTACCTCTTCAGTAGAGGTTCCATACTACGGTTCATTGTCTCATCTATTGTGTTCTTTTTGTCTTTCTCTCTAATGAAATACCAGTGTTTGCCACCAAACTGATAAGTTTATGCATGGAAACGTAGAATCTTGACCATCCATCCAAAATATAATTTGTTTTGGAACTTTCTCCACCCCTTTTACTCTCCAGCTTTTTCCTTCCAATTTCCCTGCCCCAACAGACAGAATAGTTGATTGATTACTCCTAACTTGCCAAACCAGAAGTAATGAGGTTTCAGAGATAGGTGTTTGTTGGGAGTGGGGTGGAGTTGTTTCCACAGGGTAGTTATTCCTATATCCTGTGATAAAAATAGTGAAATTGTTTTCTCTGACTCTGAAAACTGTGTCCTGAACCACAACTGCTGAGTGGTGAGCATCTCAGCTGCCTGCCAACACTGCACACCTAAGTAATCAAGTGGCTGAGTTACTGCTGCAGAGCAGGTACCTAACTGCAGCCACAAGCTGATGGGGTGTACAGCTCTCACATTTTTGGTTTTATTTTTTAGTTGCATCTGAGAATGCAGATTCTAAACCATCAAATATGGCATTGGATTTATACTGCAGGGTTCAAGGTGCTAAAGGACCTGCTCTCCTTTCTCTCTCAGAGTCACCCATTTATCTTGGTATCCCATCTTTCAACTGAGTAAAATGTAATTACCCTGATGGCCAGTCCCTTGGTATCTGTGAGGGGATTGGTTTTAGGATCCCTCTCCCCCCCACACACTAATACCAAAATTCGTGGATGCTCAAGTCCCTTATATATAATGGCATAGTATTTGCATGTAACTAATGCACATCCTCTCTTATACTTTAAGTCATCTCTGGATTACTTATAATACCTAATACAATGTAAATTCTATGTAAGTAGATGCCGAGAGGCAAATTCAAGTTTTGCTTTTTGGAACTTTCTGGAATTTTTTTCGAATATTTTCAATCCACAGTTGGTTGAATATGCGAATACAGAACCCGGTGGAGGGCTGACTGTGTTACGCTATGATTGGTTATAGAGCCCAAGTCAGCATAGGAGAGTCTCTCTTTGACTTTCTATACTGGGGAGATTTCGCTTGTGAAGATAGTTTTGACTTAAAGTTCATATGTGTTTCCAATTTTGAGATTTAATAATATTCCATTACTTTTTTTTTTGCGGTATGCGGGCCTCTCACTGTTGTGGCCTTTCCCGTTGCGGAGCACAGGCTCCGGACGCGCAGGCTCAGCGGCCATGGCTCACGGGCCTAGCTGCTCCGCGGCATGTGGGATCTTCCCAGACCGGGGCACGAACCCGTGTCCCCTGCATCGGCAGGCGGACTCTCAACCACTGCGCCACCAGGGAAGCCCCCATTACTTTTTAAAATTAATTAACTAGTTTTTATAAAATTATAAAATGAATTTTAAAATATAGATGATGCAAAGGTAAATAGTGAATCTCTCTCCTTTCTCCCACCATCCATAGCTCTGTTCTCCAGAGGTAACCATTGTCCAGTTTTTGTACAACCTTTCTGGGAGTTTTTTGTTAAAAAAAACTGAAATATTCATTTTACATTGAAAATAGTGTATCTGATGGCCTTTCCATATCCATCTATATATCTGTCTAACTCTGTCTCCCCTTAGCCTGCTGCCCAGTATTCCATGATATGGATTGGTACTTTGTCTTTGAATTGAGTGCAGACCATTTCTAAGTGATCATTGCTGGAAATATACGGGTGGAGTTTGGGGGAGAGGTCTGGAATGATAGTGAATATTTGGGAATCAACTGTGTGGAAGTTAAACTATGAATGAATGAGTTCTTGGGGGTGATGGAGCTCGGTGGGGGGGAGGTGTTGTGGTTTGGAGTATAACTCACAGAGTTAGAAGAATCGGGATAGCTGGACATCACAGAAGTCTCGAGGTTGGGCAGATCAATAATGTAAAATGCCAGCACACTGATTGAGGACCAAGAAAAGGCTTATCTATAACAGAGGCAATTTAAAACATCTATCAAAATGAATATAATGTTTAATATTCCATCATGGTGTGACTAAAAAGTGAGATTCTCGCTTCATTTCTGTGGATGTTGGTAATATTATACTGTCTCTCCGTGATTCTATCTCAACACCAACATATTTAGGGTTAAAAAAAAAAGGAGTACATTTTTTTTCACTAGAATTGTGTTTTGCAGATTCTGATGGCTGGCTTTTAGGGAAAACCATTTGGCTTTCCTAAAATTAGGTCTTTTTGATTCCCAAGCTTGGTGCATAACTTTCAATTAAATGGATACCTTTAATGAAATGACAGTAAATTTTAGATACTTTTAAGTTCTTGATATTTGTCAAACCATTGTTCTTTTATTAAATCCCTCACCTATAGGGAACTGAATTCTTCCTTGCCTCAAGGTTTCTGGTCCCAGTTGGGACCAGAAATTGTAGAACTCTCCTCCCCTTTCACATCCCTCTTCCCTCCATCACCGCCCCCCACAGCTAAATTTGTTCATTGGCTTTTTTTAGTTGTCCACATCCACTCACAATAAGAAACAATTATTTTGTTGCACTTAAGCCAGTTTCTTTGTATCTAAGTGCATAGTATTTCATTTCAACTTCTTGTATTCTGTTACACATTCTCTTTTTTATTTCTTTTGATATAGGTTGTTTAACTTTGTTATCTTTGTTTTGAATATTTGAATCATTTACAGTTAAGAATGATGATTGTGTTCTCTCTCTCTCTCTCTGTAGTTTAATAATATCCAAAATATACTATGTTGAATCTGTATTCAGCTTGGTACCTACTTTCCCCCAAACATATGGATCCACAGTGCTTTGTAGCTTGTAAGGCAGCCCCCTAAGATCTGATCTGGTAACCTTTGGGTACATTGTCACCATTTTCTCCTTATTTATAGAAGGAATGAAGATGGCTGCTTCATGAGCCATTTGCATGGATTAGTGATTGTGAAGTGCAGCATAAGTATTTTTTATTTCTAGAATGTCTCTGAGATACTCAAATTACTTTTGGCAGCTATGTAGATAAGTTTCAACAATTTCCAAATGTGCACTTTCTCAGTGCTAAACACAGGCTCTATTACATAAATAATATGGTGAAATGAACATTCTTTTCTACCATGTGTGTAAAACTGTTAGTGGTGCTAATTAACATTCATTCATTTTTTTCATTTATGCATTCATTTCTAGCTGTGTGGGCCTGGGCAAGTTAGCTAACCTCTCTGAGCCTCAGTTTCTTTATATGTAAAATGGTTGTGATAGCATATACCTTGCAGGGGTGTTGTGCGGATTGAATAACATGGTATATGTAAAATGTCTAAAGGTTGTTATTTAAATTGCCATTATCATTATTATTCACCAAATACCCTAGTTCTCTGGCTTCAAGGACCTCTCGGTCCATGAGAGAATTTGACAAACAGTTAAAACCTAATCTAACTAGACTTAAGTCCTGTTAAGGTCAGGGTCGCATCTGACTTGTTCATCTAGTATCCTCAGCATAACTTGGCAACTGACACATAGTAAGTACTCAGTCAGGAGTTGAAGGAGAGTGTGTTAAGTGAGCAATCCAGAGACTGTGACCACCTAGTAGGAGAAGGAAATTGGGGAAATCTTTACAAAGGAGGTGGGGCTTGAATGATCTCAAGTTTCTTAGGTAACTTATTTAATCTTTTTAGGCCTGTCTCATTTAGAAAAGGGAGTAGAGGAATACAGGTAGGGAAAATAAAAGAAATCTTAAAGTTTTTGAAAATGTTCACCCTATTTTATTTTTTAAATTAATAATCCTTATTCTTTAGAGCAGTTTTAGGTTCACAGCTCCTATTTTAGTTTTGGTGACACAGGTAACATATAAAAAATTCAAACAATAAGTATAAAGCTAAAGTTTTCAGGGACAACTTTAGGAATTTGTTGTTGTTCTCAGATCCTGTGGTTTGAGTGCTCATTATGTGCTGGACATGGTGTTAAATTCTTTATATTTTTCTAATTTAACTTTGGCCACAGACCTTCCTTTTGAGGCAGTCGCCCCCCTCCCCATTTTACAGATGAGAAAACTGAGGAATAAAGAGATTAGTAACTTGCCCTGGGCAAAGTGGCAATAATAGGGGCAATGTGGGGATTTGCACCTGAGTATACGTGGTCTAAGTGCCTGCTCTTCAGTACTGTTACACTGCTTGTCATTTAGTATAAGCAGAGACTGGTTGTCTTTTAAGAGGTATTCCTACATATAACACTCTAATATTCTGATTTTAGATGTTTTAGCAGATTAATAGAACACCTTGTTTTGGGTAACACCTTTTTGAGATATAATTCACATACCATACAGTTCACCCGTTTAAAGTGTACAATTCAGTGGTTTTTAGTATAGTCACAGGGTTGTGCATGGTGACCATAGTAAATTTTTGAACATTCTCATCACCCCCCAAAAGAAACCCTGTATATTTTAACTCTTATTCCCCATCCTTCCCTACCCCAGGTAATGACTAATCTACTTTCTGTCTCCGCAGATGTACCTATTCTGGACATTCATGCAAATGGAATCATACAACATGTCTTTTGTGACTGGCTTCTTTTTCTAAGCATAATATTTTCAAGGTTCATCCAGGTTGTAGATGTATCAGCACTTCATTCCTTTTTTAAGGCCCAATAATATCCTGTTGTGTGGCTAGACCACATTTGTTGATCCATTTGTCAATTGATGGGCCATTTGGGTGGTTTACATCTTTTGGCTATTATAATTAATCCTGCTATGGGCATTCACGTACAAGTTTTGTTTTTATTTCTCTTGGGTTTATACTTAGGAGTGGAACTGCTGGGTCAAATGGTAACTCTCTTTGACTTTTTGAGGAATGCCAAACTGTTTTCCAAAGTGTCTGTACCATTTTACATTCCCACCAGCAGTCTGTGAGGGTTAGAATGCTTTTAAAAAAAAATTAATTTATTTATTTGTTTTTATTTTTGGCTGTATTGGGTCTTCGTTGCTGCACGCGGGCTTTCTCCAGTTGTGGCAAGTGGGAGCTACTCTTTGTTGTGGTGCGCAGACTTCCCATTGCGCTGGCTTCTCTTGTTGCGGAGCATGGGCTCTAGGTGCGAGGGCTTCAGTAGTTGTGGCTCACGGGCCCTAGAGCGCAGGCTCAGCAGTTGTGGTGCACGGGCTAGCTGCTCTGCAGCACATGGGATCCTCCCGGACCAGGGCTCGAACCCGTGTCCCCTACATTGACAGGTGGATTCTTAACCACTGCACCACCAGGGAAGCCCAGTTAGATGCTTTTTAATCAGGGGAGTACTGTCACAGCTTGCCTACAGAGTCTGTTCTACACACTGTGACATAAAGCAAATTTTATGGGTTGTTGGTCAACCTTTTATCTCACGGACATATTTATACTGATTTTCAACAGTTTTAGATGTTGTAGAACAAGGGTTGGCAAACTATCTGTAAACTACCAGATAGTAAATATTTTAGGCTTGACGAGCCACAAGTCTGTCACAGCTACTCAACTCTGCCGTTGTAGTGTGAAGACAACCATGTGAAAACAAATCTGTGGCTGTGTTCCAATAAAACTTTATTTACAAAAATAAGTGGTGGGCTAGATTTGGCCCTTGGCCTGTAGTTTGCTGATCCTGTTGTAGATTAAAAATGAAACTGGAGCTGACTGTCCCGTTCCCATTCTTTTTTTTTTTTTTTTTTTTTTTTTTGTGGTATGCGGGCCTCTCACTGTTGTGGCCTCTCCGGTTGCGGAGCACAGGCTCCGGATGCGCAGGCTCAGCGGCCATGGTTCACGGGACCAGCCGCTCCGCAGCATGTGGGATCTTCCTGGACCGGGGCACGAACCCGTGTCCCCTGCATCGGCAGGCGGACTCTCAACCACTGCGCCACCAGGGAAGCCCCAGTTCCCATTCTTGTTTACCCTCAAGGTTGGGTTGTTCTTTCAGTGGTCTCAGTAGCCCCATAGTAGGTAGATTGTTTCTACCAAAATATAAAGATATTAAGACTGGTCCACCGAACTGTTTTCACTGTTAAATGGGGAAGTACTGTACATTTAGGGTTTTTTGTTTGTTTTGTTTGTTTTTACTGCTTTTGGATTCTCTTTTTGATCCTTGGTTAAAGGGGAAGAAACCCATTAAAATTCTTCTAAGATTGTCTGACTGGAGGCAGTATAAATGTGGAGTGCCTGAAAATAACTGTTTCCTTCATTCTTGCTTATTGCCTGTAGAATGGATGAAAGCAGAGTTGAGAACATACTAGAAATTGTCAGAAATGGAAGATTTTTTTAAATATTAGCTTTAATAAAGTTAGGGGAAACATTAGCTAAATCTCCATCCCTAATTGGAAAGTTGTGATGTGCCATCTATGTATATTTTATGACTTCACCAAGAGCCCTTGCTAGAGTCATTATTTGGGATTAGGGTGTGTAGTGTAAATAAAACTTCAAATTCTATTTTGTTTCTGAAATTCATTTCACTCGATACATTTTGTGGTAGTAAACATACACTATTTAGAGTGCTTTGTGGCTTAAAAAAACTGTCATTGCCTCTTATGTACATAGGAAAGATAGCATTCTTTGAGCTTATAGATTTACATAATTTGTTTGCAAGACTGTTCTAATTTTGCAGTGTTAAGAAAAGCTCCAAAGATTATGTTAAAAGAGGGAATTTTGTATCTGCTTTTGTCTTTGCATTTGGATATATGAAAGGTGAATTAACTGTTCATAATGTGAAATTTCAAAACTGAGACAAGGAGAATCCCAGAATATATATTTAGGAAACAGCCATATATAGGATTTGTGGATATTATAGTGTTCTTTTATGTAACTTCTCAAAATTTTATTAAGGCAGCAGTGTCCACCTCTTAAACACAAGCAAAATGAGGTGGAAAGATTCTAAAGTTGTAGTCTCCGATACGATTGGGCACTGAATCTAAATTACCTACATTTACAGAACAGCATTTCATCTACTAGATCATGTTACATTGTCAAGTGGAAGAATGATCATGTTGGAATCTATTTAGACCGCTTACTTTGATGAAAATACTTCTTAGGTTGGCTTCAGAGGACAGTAAAAGGCATCTCTTCCTATGATAATCTGTGGACAGTATTACTTATATTACGTTATTTAGGTTAGAAGTTTTTGCTGAATTCCATCTGAGCCATTAGTTCAGAAGCAGAATGGTGAGTTTTTATTTATGTAGAATCTTTACTGGTCTTCTTAGGTTTAATATTGTCTTAACTGGATTTTTGTCCCAGCAGTAATATCTGGCATTGAATTTGAGATTATCTTTAATAATTTTTTCTTTAGTCACTTGTAAAATAGATACTTGTAAAACAAATAAGAAGGCGTTTTCACTAAGGACTTTCTTTAATTATATTTCATGTAAATTTAAAAAAATTGTTACGGGAGTATTCAGATCACAGGTTAAAGTGAGAATGTAATTATCTCACATTATAATCAACATATGTAATACTTTTAAAAGCATGTAATAAGAATGGAAAAAACGTCTACTGACCATACGTATTGTAGATTATATTTATTTCCTTTTTTTTCTTTTTTAAAAACATTTCCCTCTTAAAATGGATGTAAACATGATTTGTGTAAATATCTATTCAAATGAATACATTATCACTGTTGCAGAAAGAGCTTGGGAATCTGGAGAGGGAGATTCTAGGCTTGCTGCTCTACTTTTTGGATTATCTCCATTAATAGTATTTCTCCCATTGCTGAGTGTTTCTGTTGTACTGCTGGGAAGGGATCACTACACTTCCATAATCTGTGACCCACTTGCACTAAAGGTAGAGCGTGCTTTAAATTGCCATCTGATTAAAGTTCAGGCTTCTTGGTTAGACTTGCCTGGATGGCTTCAGCATTAGCCCCATGAATGTGAATATGGACTTGAAGATCTTATTAGAATGATATTTTTCCCCATGAAGACACATTCATAGACATAGTCCTGGAAAGACATGTACAAGTTGGATTTGTTTAGTGCAGTTTAAAACTTACTAGGAAAAATAGTATTTTAAGGAAAAAATTTTAATTGTGACAAATCAGCATTTGGTTTGTTTTCCTCAGTTTCTTCATCTTGTAAAAGAAGGTTAGTAAAGGCTATATTATCTACCTCATTTGATCCTTATGAACATAAAATGACACAGTTCTTCAAAAATCTTAAACTACCTTACATGTATTATTTTGAAATGAGGCACTTCTAATTAGAAATGGGCTTTGTCAAATATTTTTTGATTTTGCAAGAGTCATTTACCGTTGTCTTTAAAACTGATTTTATTTTCTTGTTTGATTTCTAGAGCTTAATACTTCTCAAATCTTTATAGGACTTAGAACGTGTTGGGTGAAAAATGTTGAATAAAGAGATTTGAGGAAGAATTGTGTGTATTTTACCGATGGGGTAATGTTTACACTGAAGTCAAAGTGAAGAAAAAATCCTGACTAGTGTGTTTCCCCTTGCTTTTCTTTAAATTACTTAATTTTATTTGAGCTTTGAAGTTTGGAACTTACTACAAGTGACAAATTTTTGTGGCCAATCTGGTGTGAACTTCAGCAGCTACTTAAAATGTTGAACTCCCTGTTTAGTAGTGAGGTCTACAGCAGTGGTTCTCAAAGTGTGGTCCTCACCCTGACCAGCAAAAGCAGTATCACGTGGGAATTTGTTAGAAGTGCAGATTCTCGGGCCCCAGCCGTATAGATCAGAAGCTCTGGGGGTGGGGCCCAGCAATCTCCATTTTAACAGTTCTCCAAGGGATTCTGAGGCCCACTAAAGTTAGAGAACCATTGATTTAGAACTCTAGATCAGAGCTCAATAAACTATGGCCCGTGGGCCAAATCGGCCCACTGTCTGCTTTTGTAAATAAAGTTTTTCTGGAATACAGTCACACTCATTCATTTAAATAATGTCTGTGGCTGCTTTCACACTACAAGGGCAGAGTTGAGTAGTTGTAGCAGAGACCATATGGTCTGCAAAGCCTAAAATATTTACTTTCTGGCCTTTAACACAAAAAGTTTGCTGATCCCTGCCCAAGTTGAAGCCTTAGTCGTACTGTTTTCTTGCCCATAACACTGAACTACAAATATCTGAAATCAATAGGCAAACAGCTATTTTTTTGCCTTTACACCTGACCCTATTATTTCTATAAACCCATTGCTCTCTGATATCAAATTATTACTCAGTGACTAGAGACTTGTGAATGAAAATAATATACTACTGTGCCCTTTCCTTCTATGTTTGGTATTAGTGGTAGCCTGTTTAACAATTCTGTGACATTTCCTCACTGATTTTGCACTGGTATGTCCTTAGTTTTGCTGTACTCTAGTGTAACCTAACTTAATTATCTACTATAGTCTTCATTTCTCCCAATTCTTGCTGCCTTTTTACTTCCCCAAGAGAAAACCCACTTTGTGAATGCTAAGTTTAGGTATTCATGGGAGCTGTTTGGCGTACTCTAAGCCACTGAAGTAGCACCATCCCATCCGGAAAATTTTTATCCTTGGCCTGGAGTGCTTTAGTCACTTGTAACTCACAAGGATGTTTATGAGCACATAGATAATGAATATTGTGGGTAATCTTAGGATGTTTACTGGGTGAGTTTTCATTAGTCTTCCCATAACCAATGATGGCTATTTCTATCCTTAGTTGGACTATCATAATGCACCCTCAGTATTCTTTTGTACTTACTCTCAGGCTTTAAGGTAATTGGTGGTCAGTGTCATATAAAATACAAGAACTGAATTTCAGTGTTGTTCTTATTGATGCACTTGGAATCTTTCTCGCTACCCACACCACTGAAGGAAGTGAAAAAAAGGGGGAGGGGCTTTCTCCCAGTCTCCATTAGTTCTTTTAGTAAGAGCAGGCGAAAGTGTTGTTTTTGCAGCTGTGACTCCCTGGTTGTACGTGACTGATGTTTTAAGTCAGGAAACATGAGTTGGCTGAATGATTCTGAGCTATATTATTGGTGAGTTTCTTGGGTCCGTGATTTCTTTCAGTCAACTTGGGTTGACTACTTTGGTAGGGGATGCTGGGTAAGACATAGGAAATAGTGAGCTTGAGACTGGAAATGATTGAGTTAGACCTTTCATTTAGGCTTTCCCATTCAAGTTAATTCATACCTTTTGCCCTGCTTACTCATCGCAGAGGCAAGGTACAAGGAGGGAGGGTCAGGCAATGGCCAGCCCTCAGAGTGTGGCTACTTAGGTCTATTGTCAAAAGCAACCCATGTACAGGAGAACTTGAGCTTTACTGTTTTGTACAATGTAGTGTGGAAATGCAGTGTTTTAAAACCTAAATTGTTATTTATAGTGATGAATAAAATGTGAACTCTTTAAACGGGAGCAGTGTTCTGCAGCCTTATTGTCCCAGTCAGCACAATAGCCACCCACACGAATCATCTGAACAACCTCATCATTTCTGTTTTATCTACCTGAAATAGGGGTCGGGGTGGGTGGTGATGAAAGCTTGGGAAATCACACCACACTTTAGGCAAGAGAAGTGCTCTGGTGACTCTGGCTGTGTTGTTCTCCCTTGGTGTGCATAAGAGTCTCGGACAGCCCTGCGGAGCTGAAGGTAAGCTTTAATAATTCCTTTTGTTCCTTGGCAGCTGGCCGTGCTTGGGAGCTGGGTGCTACTTCCCTAGAAGCAACTGCCGTAGTTCTGCCAAATGTGTGGATTTTAAGGCATTTTAAAGGCTATAATGTTCAGACTCAGAATTTCTTAGTAGGCAGAGAGTGTCATTTAAGGGTACTTATGCTGCAGGGGTAAGGTTCATTATGAAATAGACACTGCAACAAGGCCTCCATGTGACATAAACTTATTGAAGCTTTTAAAACCATATATTTCTTTAATATATATTTCTTTAATATATCTTTTAAGCTTCATTAGGTCAGGATTCATGGCTGTCATAGCCAGTGCTGTATCTCTACACCTAGGACAGCGTCTGGCACATAGTCAATGTTCATTATATAGTTGTTGAACCAATTCAAAGAAGGGGAGGACGTAGCCGACCACATTAGAAAAGATAAAATCTGACCCATTAATGCACGAAGTCAGGAGTTCAGATTTTCATTTAGTGCTAATATTTTGCTGCTTCAAAAACCATCTAATTCTCATAATGTCCCTTTGGGATAGGTTAGCAGATATAGAATTGTACAGTATATGCTGAACATAATGATGGAATCCTGAATAACAGTTAGCTTCCCTATTGAGAGCTGTCAGATCGTTGTTATAATTAAACTAGATGAAGAAAAGACATTTCTAAGGTTGAAATGGAATGGAGAATTTTATGGTGAGTAAAATTACTAATGCTTGCTTACCTGATCTGTCTAAAACTGCTTCCTCATTTGTAAAATGGATACAGTAGAATCTACCTGATAGGATTGTTTTAACGACTAAATGAGACAGGGGGTATAAAGCACAGTTCCTGGCACCTTGCAAGTGCTCAATAAATATGAGTTGCTTTCATCATCAACAGTAAGTTTTGAGAGCCAGGCTCTGTGCCAAGTACGTCCTCCTTCCAGGTATTGCACCAATTTCCCTTTCCTCCCTCCTTGCTGCCTCACTCCTAGTTCCATCTGGGGCATCCAGATTGAGGTATGAAGCTGGGATTGACCTTCAGTCACCTAGGCAGTCCCACCTGACCTTGAGCAAAGGTAAGGGACCAGATGCTAAATTCTGCCATCTGCCTAATACTCTAGCCACTGGCCAGATGTGGCTATTTAAAGTTAAATAAAATTTAAAATTCATTGATTAGACATTTCTCCAAAGAAGATTTACAAATGGCCCATAAACATGAAAAGGTGCTCAACATCGTTAGTCATTAGGGAAGTGCAAATCAAAACCACAGTGAGACTTAATACAATAAGACGACTTAATGAGACTTAACTTAAACCACAGTGAGACTAAACATGCACTAGGATGGCTAGAATCAGAAAGACAGACAATAACAAATGTTGGTGAGGATGTGGAGAAATTGGATCTCTCATACATTGCTGATGGAAATGTAAAATGGTGCAGCCACTGTGGAAAACACTCTTGCAGTTCCTCAGAAAGTTAAATATAGGTTCTACAACTCAGAATTCCACTCTTAGATATATACCAAGGAAAATTGAAAACATATATTCACACAAAAACTTGTACATCAATGTCCATAGCAGCATTATTCATAATAGCCAAAAGGTGGAAACAACCCAGATGTTCATTGACTGATGAATGGATAAATGTGGTAGTTGTACACAGTGGAATATTATTCAGCCATAAAAGAAATAAGAAATGAAGTGCTGATATGTGCTACCATAAGGCTGAACCTTGAAAACGTTATGCTAAGTGGAAGAAGCCAGACGGAAAAGACCACATATTGTATGATTTCATTTATATGAAATGTCCAGAATGGGCAAATCTGTGGAGACAGAAACTGGATTAGTGGTTGCCAGGGGCTGAGGGGGAGGGAGAGGATGGGGAGTGACTGCTAATGGGTGTGGAGTTTCTTTCTGAGATTATTAAAATGTTCTGTAATTAGATAGTGCTTACTGATCGAGACACATCTTTGTGAATATACTAAAAACTGAATTGTATGCTTTAAAAGGGTGAACTTTATGATATGTGAATTATATCTTCCTCATCTTGTCTGTTTTTTACTGAGTTTCTTTTCCCATTTCTTAGTCTTGGTATCTTTCATGTTAGAGGTATCCCTCAAGCTAGTAGAGGAGGTTGTTTCTGTTATGGAATAGTTGACTGGAAACTCAGTGTACATGAGTGGGGCTTGTTGACTGATGGCCTTCCCTGTGGTATGACTGGGGGAAACCTGGGTATTTATGAGGAACTAACTGTGAAGTTTTTTTTTTCCTTAAGCCAGTCAGTTTTTCTACTTAGGACTCCTTGAATCTCTTGTGGGAGGGGATTTGGGTGTAATAAGCTCGAATTTAGTATTCAGAAGCCCAGTCTGGAAAGGGCTGGATCTTTCACCATTGGCTTGCAGATTTTTACTTCTTGTTTTCAGTAAAGCATCCCATTTCTGTTCTCAGTTATGGCCGGTGTTCCTGAGTTTGGGGCCTCTGGTTCATCCTCTCCAGAAAATCTTCTGTTGTGTGGAGAAAAGGCAGTTGCCTGATGCTCTGGTTGAGGTGAAAGAATCTGAGAATCTTACTGCTCTTTTAAAGGATTCCCCCCCCCTCCCTTTTTTTAAAAAATTAAATTCCTCTTTCCTTCAGATGTCCATGGAAGCGTCAATTCTTGAACTTTTACCTTCTGCTTTTCTAAGGCCCTCAGGAATGGACTAGCGTATTACTTGCTTCAGTTTAGATGGCCCCACTGGAGGTACTTGGTAGAAAGAAGAAAGATACAACCAAGTCAGTTACCTCTTTTTCAAAGGCTTTTCATCTTAAATTTTGTGGACCTCTCTCTTTTACTGTCAGATTCTCTCCCAATTTCTCGATCTTGTTGGTTTATATCTTTCCTAATTCTTCACTATCATGGCTTCTGAAGGGAGGTAGACAGATGCTTATATTCAGTTAGCCATGTTTAATCAAAAGCCCCTCCGTCCCTTGAAACCCTCTTTTTCTTAGATTTCTAATTACTTCTTGGACACCTGGTTCCATGATTAGAATATGAGCTTCTCAAAGGCAGGAACCAGAGACTTTATATCTCTAGCACTTACATAATGTCTGAAGTGTAGTAGGGTTATTAGATGCATGGACTTTGAATGTGTGCCCCAGTCCACGCCTTCAAAGTTCAGGCAGTGTACCAGTTTGCCTTGGCTTTTACTTTCTTCTTGTACAGAAATTCAAACTTAAACAGTGAAATCCTTCTGGTAGATAAGCTGGGAAGCTCTCCTCTTTCCTTGATCCTTGCTCATTCCTTGTCCACAGTGCATCTAATGCAAGGCCTCACATGCATCCAACCTTCCAGAACCCCAAGAATATGTCAGAGCTTTAAGCCCCATATGGTTGTCTCATTCTCCAGAGCTCCGTTTTACGTATTTGGTTGAGGTCTCATTTGCCCCAACCAGTATTCTAGGCTTAGGCAGCTGTGATGTTTGTTTGCTAATGATCCCTATTGTTTTCGACAATGCTGCAGGCTTGGGGCTTTCCGTTGGAGCTCCAAATCAGGTCAGCTCCCTTTAATGGCAGTGTCAGTGTCCCCAGAGCTACAATGCCACAGGTTGTAGTGGGGGTAATGGAAGCAGCCCCAAGTTAAAATGCCACAGACCCCGCTTGTACCTAGGATTGCTAGTACCTGCCATCAGAAGTCCTGCTCCCCTTCTTAGATTTTCAATATATTTTTATACCCATTTATAATTTGATAGCTTTTCCTTTAGTATAAGTACTTCTTCATGTCCTTGATAATTCATTATAAATAATTTCTGATGGCTGTGTATCATCTCATCATTTGGATGTCTCGTAATTTACTTGATAATTCCCCTGTTGTTGGACTTGAGATAATTACTTGTTTAATTTGTTTCCCTTTGCCAAAAGCCTCTAAACTCAAAGAGGGCTGGGACTGTTTTTTTTTTTCCAGTTCATCTTTAGTGCCTGACACAGTAATTTTTGTTGAAAGGTTTTTTTTCTCAAATTTTAAAATATTATAATAAATAACACTTTGAAGAGTATCTTATTGCCAAAGCTTTATTCAGATTTCAGATTATTTTCTAAGAATGGCATGTAGAAATATAATTGCCTGGTCAAAGGATAGAGACATTTTTTAAGCCTCTTGACATAGGTTGCCTGATTGATTTCTGGAAGGGTTCTACCAGAATGTCTTCTTTTAGCAGCAAATGGTATCCCTAACTGTTGCATTGTGCATTTGGCAACATTGAACATGCTAATTGCTTAAGTTTTATTGACCTGATGGGCAAAAATGTTAGCTCATTGAACTATTTTGTCTTTTTGATAACCAATGAAAGCATTCATTTTCCTCATGTTTAATTTTTTGTATTCCTTCTATAAATTGGCCATTTGGGTTTTTCCCCCATTTTCCTATTAGTTGCCCAGTGTTCTTCTTGCTAATTTATCTAAACTTTATATATCAAACATGTTAACCTATATCATTTTCTTTCCTTTTTTTAACATCTTTATTGGAGTATAATTGCTTTACAATGGTGTGTTAGTTTCTGCTTTATAACAAAGTGAATCAGCTATACATATACATATATCCCCATATCTCCTCCCTCTTGCATCTCCCTTCCACCCTCCCTATCCCACCCCTCTAGGTGGTCACAAAGCACCGAGCTGATCTCCCTGTGCTACGTGGCTGCTTCCCACTAGCTATCTGTTTTACATTTGATAGTGTATATATGTCCATTGTCTTTCAAATATTTTTCAAGTTTAGTTTTTCATTCTGCTTCTGATGAGTTTGGATGTGTGGAAACTGACGGTCATACACAAGAAGCCTCTTTATTTGGTGTGATTAGATCTCATAGCTGGTCTGCTTAATAGGAAGGGGTATCCTAAAAAAGTTTATGTGTCTTCAACATTAAAGCTTCAGAATATACATTAAGTAGCTAATTCTTTTATCTTGGGCTGCTTTTCTTTGGATATGAGTCTGATTAAAAATCTATATATTTCTTTTTTACATCTCATCCAAAATTCATCATCAGTGATTTCTAGTTTTAGATTCTTTAAAGTGGAGTGATGCCTTAATGAGCTGTAATCGATGCAGAATCCTTTCAGGTATTTTACAGATCCCCCCCACAGTCTTTTGCAGGTTTGTCACCCACATTTAATTCAGCATCACCTTTATCTGGTCTTTATAGCCGGTTCCTCTCTTTTTGCACTCACCTCCAATGGATGTGACATATAATTAAGAATTATAGTAACATGTACACAACTAGCATAAAGAGGAACACATAAATAACTCTTGGTAAGTAGGCAACTTAATTTGTAGAGCTCATAGGCAGGTGTGCCACACAGTAGCCTGTTAGCCTTGAGCAATCACCGTGCTGTGGGCATTCATTAGGTTTCTACACAGCGGCTGGGGAATGGGTCAGTCTGCGAAATTGGTTAAGTAGAGGTTGATTAGGAGAGCTTCTGCCATAGTCAAACTGTGTCAGTACTTTCCTTTGTTATTTCTGTAATTGTTTTGATGCTTAGAAAGTCCTTCTGTTCCTGGGAGTCATGTGGAAATTCACCTGCATCTGTCTCTTTGTTTTGATTCCTTATATTTAACTCTTTGATTTATCTGAAATTTATTTTGTTTTTTAGTATGAAGTTAAGATCTAAATAGATTTTTTTTAATCCTTAAATAATGTGCCAGTTTTTCTAGTATAACAAGTGTTTTCTTAAAAGTGACTGATCAGAAGTGCCATTTCTAGTTCTCAACAGTCTAATCTTGGGAGTGGAAGGTCAGTATCATCCTTGGGTTGGGGCAGGGCAGGTAGTGAATAGAGTGGGATGTTACACACACA
>NW_020838015.1:3900999-3956477 GCF_003676395.1 Aethalodelphis obliquidens | reverse complement strand
ACACACACACACACACACACACACACACACACACACACAGAAAGAGAAAAAGAGAACTGGGAAATTGGGTAAGAACAGAGTTAGCAAGAAGTGGGTATTTGTCAAGAAACCCCTTTTAGAACCCTGGCCCTGCCCCAAATGGTGATTTGAAGGGGCAGCTGGTCTCTGTATTTGGATAATAGTGGGTTAAAGTAGTTTGTTTATTTATTTATTTAATTTTTGCGGTACGCAGGCCTCTCACTGTTGTGGCCTCTCCTGTTGCGGAGCACAGGCTCCGGACGCGCAGGCTCAGCAGCCATGGCTCACGGGCCCAGCCGCTCCGCGGCACGTGGGATCTTCCCAGACCAGGGCACGAACCCGTGTCCCCTGCATCGGCAGGCAGACTCTCAACCACTGCACCACCAGGGAAGCCGTAAAGTAGTTTATTAAGCAGCTTATAAACATAAACAGTTATAACTAGTTTATTAATAAAAGGTATACCAACAAGGAAGGAATTAAGCAAAGTTCTACAGGTACTGTCAAACTTGAAAGTGTGATTTGCCCACATCTATTTTACCAGTTTCTGCTGGGAAATTCTTTCTGATAATTCCTCAGTCCTTTGAATTATGGTTGTTTCGTGTAAGCCTTTCTCTGGAATAAGTTGACCTCTCTTAGTGCAATTATTGTTTTTTCCTGGGCCATAGCATTAGGTCAGTTAGTGAAATACTGAGCCTAATACTGTTTGAGGCTGTGGAAGCACTAAGCTTCCAAGTATTATATGGAAAATATGGGATTAATATTAAACTGCTATGTAGCAAATGTTACTAATGGTAAGTTTTATTATACAGTGGTATTTATGCTGGTTTTACATTTTAAAATGTTTTCTCTTTAAAGGACCACTATATGAATTTTACTTTCAAAATATTATTGTTTGGTTTGATAGGCTCTGTTTAATCTTCCCAACATTTATTTGTATTATAAGTCACTTCAAAGTGACTCATCAGCATTGTATTAAAGCAAACAACCACCCAACAACCACCCAACAGGGGAGATTTGTTTCAGCTGGAGCCTTACTCTCTTAAAGCTGTTTTCTTCCCTTGCCCTGGGAAGTACCAACTGCAGGCTCTTTTCCCCTCTCCCAGTTTTAGCTTATTGGGAGTTTTCACTAGAAAGCATAGCAGAGCACATGCAACAAGTGTCCCCAAGTTTTTCAGACCATCTGGAGTTACCTGTGGCTGCTGTGTAGTCTAAAACTTCAGATGGCTTTGTGATCTATTGGCAGATGGCTAAATTGGAATCCTTGTGTCAGAGTTTTATCATACTTTTCGTTCCAGGATAGAAGAGAAAAGTGAAATGGGAAATAAGACATTGAAGGTTGTGATGTTTTATGTGAATTTGAGAAGTATTGACATTTCTCAGATAGAAGAATATTACTAGAGATTGATGTTGTTACTGTTTTGGGTTTCTATCTTTTGAGTTACATTTCTTCACCTAGAATTAGCTGAGGAAAAGTGGTATTTGTAATGGATTGATGATTTCAGTAGATATGATTTTGTTTTTGATGCCTTCAGAGACATGGCTTAAACTAATTAGAAAGATATCACTGCTTTGTGAAAGTCTCAAAAAGACTTGTTAAGCTTTTAATTCAGTATTTGCTGAGCCTGCTGTGCCTGATGCATGAAAATAAATATCTTATGATTTACTGAAAAGGGTAAAATGGCCCTGATCTCAACAACTCCCTTGTATCCACACACCCTGTATTGCTTACTGCCCCCTTTTTTTATAGTGTTTATTTATTTTTACTTGTTGACAGTTTGCTTTATTTATTTATTTATTTATGGCTGTGTTGGGTCTTCGTTTCTGTGCGAGGGCTTTCTCTAGTTGTGGCAAGCGGGGGCCACTCTTCATCGCGGTGCGCGCGGGCCTCTCACTATCGTGGCCTCTCTTGTTGCAGAGCACAGGCTCCAGACGCGCAGGCTCAGTAATTGTGGCTCACGGGCCCAGTTGCTCCGTGGCATGTGGGATCTTCCCAGACCAGGGCTTGAACTCGTGTCCCGTGCATTGGCAGGCAGATTCTCAACCACTGCGCCACCAGGGAAGCCCCCTGCTGCCCCTTTTGAATCCAAGGTGATTCCTCAACTTGGTACATTGTTTTGATATTTCGCTCTATGTCTGTTTAGGACATGTGTAGACTATTTAAATGCATTTATCTTGGAAATGTACAGATGTATCATACCCAGTTTTGTTTGCTTAGGTAGCACTAAGACTTCAGAAATATTAAATATTTGAGTATTTGGTTAGGAATTTGATATTTACACAAACACACACACACACACACACACACACACACACACACACAAAACATGGACTCAGCTAGCCCAGAAGAAGATGAAGGCCTCCTGGGCAGAAGTTGGGGCCGGGTTGAGGGTGGGATTTATGGTATTTATTGGTATATACTTATGATGAAAAATTTGCCCTCTGCCATAGTCCGTTCAGGCTGCTATAACAAAAATACCATAAACTAGGTGGTTTAAGCAACAAACATTTATTTCTCATAGTTCTGGAGGCTGGGAAATCCAAGATCAAGGTGCTGGCAGATTCCGTGTCTGGCGAGGGCCTGCTTCCTGTGGCCATCTTCTCGCTATGTACTCACAAGACAGAAGGGGAGAGAGAGCTCTCTGGGGTTTCCTTTATAAGGGCACTAATTCCATTCATGAGGGTTCTACCCTCATGACCTAATCATCTCCCAAAAGCTCTACCTCCAAGTATCATCACATAGGGGATTAGGTTTCAACATATGAATTTTAGGGGAATGCAAACATTCAGTCTATAGCATTCTGATTTCCATGTAGCTGATCTTGAAGATCATGCAAAATTTCATTTTTATGTTGTGCTACAACTTTTATTTCGTCAACATTTTCCTCAGAAAATTATACTTCCACTTTGGAATAATCTAATAGAGTGTATTAGGTAGCGGTACACAGATAACTTTGTACAACAGAATATTCAGTGTATTTTACATATTCTATTTTTGCTTGTATGATTCTCTAAATCATCTCAGATGGTGCCCATTGTGTACAGTAATAGGAAGGGAGAAAGCTGTTAATATCACAGCTTCTAGCATACGTCTCCTGGTTGAGGGTGTATATGCCCAGTGTCAAAGGTATGCTATGGCTTACCCCTTGTGTAGAGTGGCTTTTAGAAAGTTACTGATGCTTTTCTATCCACATTAGCCAAGTAGGAGGATGGATTAGACAACAGGATATATCTAGTGCTTTTATCTTTGGCAGGTAGCTGTGTTTTTGAAAGAAGCTTTTATCTTCTCATCTAGCCAGAAGGTTTTGATTTATAACTTGAAATTTTCTAACTCTGCTTGCATATATTTTTTTTGTTCATTTTAAAACTAAGGTCCTTTAGCATTCAGACACATTAATTTATAGCACTTGTGGAACAATCACTTGTGCTATCCACGTATATACCCTTTATTTTCTGTAGTTAAGATCTGTGTTATATTTATACATTCAGTGTGTAAGGTATTCCAAAGGTGACCTGAATAAACTTGACCTTAAAGATGTCTTTGTAACTTGTTCCACATTGTTACTGTTTCCTTTATAAAGTCTGCTCAGTTTCCAAGCTTCTATAAGTTACATTTCTAGACTTTCCATGTGGTTTTAAGTGGTTTCAAAACTTCAAAGGAAATAGATTTTGGAAAACTGTAATGAATTTCACCTGGGAATATGTAGCACCTGTTTTAAAGATCACTGATAGTGGGATGTTAATGAGTACATTTTTTATATTAGTAAAGCTTCTCTAAACATTGAAACTTCAATTACATTTATCCTGGGTACTAAGACTTGGATCTCAGGGGATACTTCACTGCTCTTATTGAGGTTGGGGTCGTAGGTTATTCACTGTGGTAATAGCGACAAGTCATTTTATTTGATAGGCAATCAAATATTTGCTGATTTAATTAAACTTGCCTAGTTATTTTTACCTTATTATAAATTTTAGTCTATAGAGCTGAAGACATTTCTCTCCTTTGAGTTAAAAAAACAATACATATATGTGTGATAAACTTCCCCTCTCCCATAATGAAACTAGTTTTTCTTTTTTCTTCTAAGAAGGTTATCCAGTAGGGTAAAACTGAATTCTTCTGTGGATGCTAGTGTTATTTCTGCCTGGTGGAATTAAAGCTGTGAAAACGATTGGAATGTACTCTCAATCGTATGTGCTTCCCCCACCCTAGTCCATTATTTCTTTGGTGTAAAATCAGAAGAATGAACTCTTAGTTGAGTTCTCTGTACTGCTACACGAGACAATATAACCATGTTCTTGAAGTGAATTTAATTTTAGATGTTGAGTATTTTTAATAGGTAGCAAATTATGCTAGTTAAGAATAAATTGCATATTATAGATTTATTACTAATTTATATGTTTATAGTAATTTAAAGTTCAAAATTTTTTCATACTCATTTTGTATATGATTTTCATATCAACCCTATGAGGTTTAAGTAGGTTTTCCTATTTCTTCCATCTCACAAGTGAAGGAATAAGGTTTTTGGGGGGTTTTTTTTTTTTGAGAAAATGTGACTGGTCCAGAGTTGTAGAATTAGATTATATGATTTGATCTGAGTTACTTGATAGGTATATAAATCTTGATACATTTTCTCCATTGTAACATCTATGATTTTGTCTTAGAATTCTAGAACTGGGAGAAACTGAAGTTGCTACAAATGGAAAATAGGTTCTATATTGTGTGCCAGGCTGATGGATCAGTTGCAGCTCTTGAGACTTGGAGTTGAAACAGTTTTGTAGATGTACTTCCAACTTATTGGGATAAAGTGGCCCTGATTGATTAACTGTGCTTGAAATGGACATGGGAATAACTTATGGATGGCAAATATGCGGCCGTCAGGCTAAGTAAACCTAAGGTACTTGATATAGTTTTTTTTTTTGTTGTTTTGTTTTTTTTGTTTTTTTTTTTCGGTACGCGGGCCTCTCGCTGTTGTGGCCTCTCCCGTTGCGGAGCACAGGCTCAGCGGCCATGGCTCACGGGCCCAGCCGCTCTGCGGCATGTGGTATCTTCCCGGACCGGGGCACGAACCCGTGTCCCCTGCATCGGCAGGTGGACTCTCAACCACTGCGCTGCCAGGGAAGCCCTTGATATAGTTTTTTTACAGATTCTGTTTTGACATAAATTTAGAATAAATTTGGTTAATTCCTCAGTGATTTATAGGATTCTGTGTGTATCCGTTAAGGAGTTGAATTTCACTATGTAGAACAGAAAACCCCCCAAATAGTGGCCTAAACAAACCTGAGTTTATTTGTCACTCACTAAATGAGTGAAAGTTTAGCATTCCAGGGCTGGTAGGGTGTGTCCAAGATACCATTAGGGACTTAGGCACCTTCTACCCTTCTTCCCAGGCACCCTTATTGTATGCTTATGGTGACAAGGTAGCTTCCTGAGTCATCCCATCTGTGTTCTAGGCAGGGTGGAAGATGGGGAGGAATAAAATGGTGACTGCCAGGTAAGACCTCTTTAAAGAACTTTCTTGTAAACCATATCCAGTGAAGTCTGCTTTCATATCATTGGCCAAACTATATTACATGGCCACCTCATCCACCACAAAGCTGGGACATGTATTTTTACTTGAGCACATTGGAGCCCAGTAACTTTGAGCTTCTGATAGCAAGAAAGAAGGGAGAATGGATATTAGATAGATGATGAACAATCTTTGCTGCAGTATACTCCTTTAGCTATTCAATCCTCATTCAATCTTCTTTCCATACAAAGAGCATGCTCAGCTCCTCCTCAATGGAAATACCTCCAAAGTCTTATCTAGTTATTGTATCCAGTTTCTAAGTCCTCAGTTTCTTGGTGATGTGCAGTCCTCCCCAATAGGTCTAGGTACGGCTTCCTGTGGTCTGGTGTCCCACAAACTGCCTCCTTCCTTCATTGTTATATAGGTAGAAAAAGAATAGGATAACTCTAGTAAAAGTTCTCTCAGAAAGAGGAAGAATGGAAAAGATAGCAGTGATCAAATACTACTGGGAAGGAAGAACAAAAACTCCCTGCCCTGGCAGTGAAGTTCCTTTGATGGCCTATCTGGCAGCCCCTGGTTCTGCTTGCTAGGGGGATTTCCTTTGCCTGGGAAATAAATTTGTGAGGGGAGTACTAAGATCCTTGAAGAGTTCTGTGATTGCTCTTCTCTATAGGTCAGAAATTGCAGTGAGAACTGCTGCCACTGAATTAGCAAACCTAAATACAGTGGAGGTAATTAGGATCCTTGGGTGGCAGAGGCGAAGTGGCACTCAAGTCACCAAAGGCAAGGTAGGTGTGGTTATCTAAATTGACAGCAGAATCAAAGCAGCAATTGAAATAGTCTGAATAATACACGGGGATTTCTGTTGCCCCAGAACAGGCCCCTGACTGATCTCTAGAGATTCTTTATTGTGCATTCTTCATGGCCCCATCTGAAGTACCCACTGGGGAATGTACTTTTCTTGGGGAATGCACAGCTTTCACAGCTAATGTTCTGTGGGTGAGGGTTGGGGGCCACAAATTACTTTAGAGATTTAATACTTGCTGGCTGCTGCAGAGCAGTCTTGGGGTTTCTATGATAATATTATTCCCTCGAAAACTTAAAAGAGTTTTGCTATTTTTGCTTTTAGTAAGCTTCATGGTGGGGGAAGCTACATCTAGACATAGTTTCTAAGCTTGAAAATTCTTCTGCTTACTGGCCTCTGTGCTCAGCCCTTTTCCTTTAGCTTTTTTTTTTTTTTTTTTTTTCGGTACGCGGGCCTCTCACTGCTGTGGCCTCTCCCGTTGTGGAGCACAGGCTCTGGACGCACAGGCTCAGCGGCCATGGCTCACGGGCCTAGCCGCTCCACGGCATGTGGGATCTTCCTGGACCGGGGCACGAACCCGTGTCCCCTGCATCGGCAGGCGGACTCTCAACCACTGTGCCACCAGGGAAGCCCCTCCTTTAGCTTTTAAATTAATAGCCAGCTGCCTTGAGGTAGGCAGCATTCTTAATCTGATTTTTCCTGGCTGGTTTTCTTCCTTGTCCTGAAGAGAACTCTTAAAACAGCTTGGGGCTGTGGTCTTATCTCCTGCTAAGACAGCTAGTTCTCTGAGTTACTGCTTATAATCACTTCAATTTTTTTAAATAAATTTATTTATTTTTGGCTGCATTGTGTCTTCCTTGCTGCATGCAGGCTTTCTCTAGTTGTGGTGAGCAGGGGCTACTCTTTGTTACGGGGTGCGTGGGCTTCTCATTGAGGTGGCTTCTCGTTGCAGAGCACAGGCTCTAGGTGTGCGGGCTTCAGTAGTTGTGGCACGCGGGCTCAGTAGATGTGGCTTGCAGCCTCAGTAGACGTGACTCACGGGCTCTAGAGCGCAGGCTTAGTAGTTGTGCACGGGCTTAGTTGCTCCATGGCATGTGGGATCTTCCCGGAGCAGGGCTTGAACCCGTGTCCCCTGCATTGGCAGGCGGATTCCCACCCACTTCGCCACCAGGGAAGCCCCCAGTCACCTCAGTTTGAGGTGCGGAGGCTGTTGATGTTTACAGCCCTGCGGAGCTTCAAATTATGTGACTCTCAGTCAATCTAGATTGAAGGCTGCAGGCAGAGAATGGCTAGCTCTAGTTTGATTGGGTCTCTTGTAGGACTGGGCTCAAAAGCTGTAAGAAAAAGCCATCATACACCCATATCCTGAAGTTTTCCTATATTTCCATGAACTATAGCCTCATTTGGCACATGGTGTTATCAAATATTTCACCACCACCTAACGAGTAACCAGCTTTAAGAGTCACTAACTTTGAGTTGGTTAGAGACTGATGACATTAGTTCTTATGACTAATTTTCTGTAAAGTCTTTCCTTTTCCTTGATATAGGTATATTCCAAGCATTGATGGCAGCTTGAGGTGCATTCACTTTTTAGACACACAAATTGGGAGAAATTAGATCTGGGGAGTGCTTTTTCCTAAGGACAGGAACATTTGGAAAAAGACAAGGAAAAAATGAGAGAAGAAATAAATGGACATAATTGCCAAGAAGGGAGTTAATCAGTGATGGGTAAATGGTCAGTGTGTTCTCTTTAATCTTATTAAAGCAAAACAGATGTTATGCCAGCCATTTTCTTATTTCAGCCACCAGATGATGCGATTTACCTAGGGTCTTGGTTCCTGTTCATAGCGGGAGAGAGGTGTATCATGGTTAAGTAGAAAGTGAACATATAACTAGTTGTTTATAAGTTCTCCAATGTTAGAACCTTTTGGGTGGGAGTCCCAGAAAGAGCAGAAAATGAGAAAGGGGCGGGAAACTTACTTAAAGAAAGAATGATAGAAAACTTCCCAAATCATAGGAAAGAAATGATCCATAATATTCCAAGTACTTCTAGTAGGCCAAACATCAAGAGGCCTTCACCAAGGCGTGTTATAATCAAATTGTCAAAAGTCAAAGACAGGATTTTGAAAGCAGCAGGAGAAAAGCCACTTGTGCTGCCACTGGCACCTCCCCCTCCTCCACCACTATTTCTCCCCGCCCCCCCCCACTCCCTTAGGCTATCAGCTTTCTCACCAGAAACCGTATAGGCCAGGAGAAAGTGGAATGATATATTCCAAGTGCTGAAAGGAAGAAAACTGCCAACCAAGAACACCATATCTAGCAAAGCTGTCCTTCAGAAATGAAGGAGGGATAGGCTTTCCCAGACAAACAAAAGCTGAGCAAGTTCATCACCTGTCTTACAAGAAATGTGAGAGGAACTTTTCAAGTTGAAATGAAAAGATACTAATTAGAAACAGGAAAACATGAAAGTATAAAACTTACTGGTAAAGGTAAATATATACTCTCATACTCTAATACTGTAACAGTGGTGCACAAACCACTTTTAACTCTAATATAAAAGTTAAAAGACAAAAGTATTAAAAATAACTAGCTATAATAATTTAATAGATACACAATATAAAAAGATGTAAGTTGTGACACTAGTAACATAAAATGTGAGAGGGGAGTAAAAGTATAGAGTTTTTATATGTGTTCAGAGTTATCAACTTAAAGTAGACTGTTATAACTAAGATGTCTTATGTAAGCCTCATGGTAGTCACAAAGAACAAACTTGTAATAGGTGCACAGAAGATATAGAGAAAGGCATCAAAGAATACCACTACAAAAAATCATCAAATCACAAAGGAAGACAGCAAGAGAGGAAGAAAAGAAAAAAAACTACAAACACAGAAAACAATGAACAAAATGACTTACTATTTTAAGTCTTTACCTATCAATAATAATTTAAATGTAATGAATTAAAAAGCAAAACCCCAACTGTATGCTGTCTATGAGAAACTCACTTTAGATTTAAGGACACACACAAGGTGAAAGTGAAGGAATGGGAAGATATATTCCATGCAAAATGATAAACTAAAGAGGCTAGGGGTGGCTCTACTTGTATCAAACAAAATAGACTTTAAGTCAAAAATTATCACAAAAGACAAAGGTAGACATTGTATTGGGTTGGCCAAAAAGTTTGTTTGGATTTTTCCATAACATCTTATGGAAAAACCCAAATGAACTTTTTGGCCAACCCAATATAATGATGGAAGGTTTAATCCACCAGGAAGATATAATAATTATAAATATATATACACTCAACATCAAAGCACCTAAATGTATAAAGAAATATAAAGCAAACATTTACAGAACTGAAGGGAGAAACAGCAACACAATAATGGCAGGATACTTCAGTACCCCACTTTCAATAACAGAAAATTCAGACAGAAGATCAATAATATAGGACTTGAATAATCCTGTAGACCAAATGGACCTAACAGACACATACAGAACATTCCATCCAACAGCAGTAAAATACATGTTCTTCTCAAGTACACATGGGACATTCTTCAGGGTAGATTTTATGCTAGGCTGCAAAACAAGTCTTAGCAAATTTAAGAAGTTTGAAATCATTATCTTTTCCAACCACAATGGTATAAAACTAGAAATCAGTAACGAGGAAATTTGGAAAATTCCCAAATGTGGACGTTTACACACTCCTAAACAATCAGTGGGTCAAAGAAGGAATCAAAAGGGAAATCAAAAAATGTTTTGAGGGGCTTCCCTGGTGGCGCAGTGGTTGAGAGTCCGCCTGCCGATGCAGGGGACACGGGTTCGTGCCCCGGTCCGGGAAGATCCCACATGCCGCGGAGCGGCTAGGCCCGTGAGCCATGGCTGCTGAGCCTGCTGTGCTCCGCAACGGGAGAGGCCACAGCGGTGAGAGGCCCGCGTACCACAAAAAAAAAAAAAAAAAAAAAAATCTTGAGACAAATGAAAATGGAAACACAGCATACTAAAACTTATGGGATGCAGCAAAAGTGGCTCTAAGAGGGAAGTTCATAGCATCACTCAGCATAACTAATCATCAGGGAAATGCAAATCAAACCCACAATGAGATACCACCTAACACCTGTTTATATGGCTCTTATCAAGAATACCCCAAGTGTTGGCAAGGATGTGGAGAAAAGGGAATCCTGGTATATTTTTGGGGGGAATGTAAATTGGTACAGCCATTTTGGAAAACAGTATACAGGTTCCTCAAAAAATTAAAACTGGAGCTCCCATATAATCCAGCAATTCCACTTTTGGGTATATATCCAAAGGAAATGAAATCAATATTTTGAAGAGATATCTGTACTCCCATGTTCATTGCAACAATATTCACTATAGTCAAGATATGGAAACAATCTAAGTGGATGAGTGGATAAAGAAAATGTGGTGTGTGTGTGTACACACATATACATACACACAGTGTAATATTGTTCAGCCTTTAAAGAAAAAAGGACATTCTGCCACTTGTGACAATATAGATGAACCTGGAGGACATTATGCTATGTGAAGTAAGCCAGACACAGAAAGACAGATACTGAATGATCTCACTTAAATGTGGAATCTAAAATAGTCAAACCCATAGAAGCAGAGAGTATAATGGTAGTTGTCAGGGGATGGAGGGTGGGGGAAATGGAGTGATGTTGCTCAAAGGGTACAAAGTTTCAGTTGTGCAGAATGAGTAAGTTCTGGAGATCTAATGTACATCATGGTGACTATAGTTAATAACACTGTATTGTGTACTTGAAATTTGGTAAGAGAGTAGATCATAAATACTCTCACCATATAAAGAAAATGGTAACTGTGAGTTGATGGAAGTGTTAATTAACTTGGTAAGTCAGTAAGTCTTGTGACTTTCTAGTCATTCTTCTTTCTACTAGTATGCAACAGTCTTGTGATGTAAGGGGAGGGAGAGAGCTTAACTTGATCTGAGGGGAGTTAAAAACAATTCTTAGATACTTGAGGTAAGTCTTGAAGGATTGGTAGAGCGGGGTTAGACAAGGGGAAGGGTATTCTAAGCAGAGGAAACAGGTTGTACAAAGACATTGGGGGCAGATGAGAACCTAATCTTTTAAAGATAATTGTGGTTTGTATAGGTGGATGGTAGTGTGTGTCTAGATGGTGTTAGGAGATGAGATGGGAAAGATAAATGTGAAATATTTACGTAACCAAATCTGGTTTCTGTAGAGTTGTTCTACTGACCTTTCCCTATCATTCTAGAGAATCTAAGAGATGTGGGGAATAGAGTAGGATTTTCTTTTCTCCCCCACATTTTAGTTGTTAGCAGTTTTAAGGAAAGTATAAAGATTGACTTAAACAGTTCAGATAATGAGATATATTATAGTTAAAAACATAATTGCACACAATGCAGTAATTATTTATAAGGGTTGCAGTCAGACTACCAAAGCATGGTTGTTGATTAATCAAGTGGATTTGGATCTCCTGGCCAGGATGAGGCTTGGGTGTTGTAGGAATATATATATTACTGCATGTGTGTAAGATTAAGTTGACATAAAGAGAAAGTTCTTTTTAAGCGTGGTGTTCCAGGCATATTCCAATGATGAGGCAGAATACTTTATTTGTTAATGTTGAAAGGAAAAATAAGAGATTGAGTGGAAGGAAATGATTAACATGGGCAGTTTGATGTAGAGCACTGAGGACTGCCTAGGAGTCACATGGCTTGCGTGTGAGCCAGCCTCTACCACTGACTGACCTTAGGTGAGTCACTGGATGATTTGGAATCTCAATCTCCAGTTTTTTACTTTTTTGAGCTTTTTACTGAAGTATACCGTAACATACGTAGGAATATATAAATCATAAGTGTATGTAGCTTGATGAGCTGTTGCAAACTGAACACACCAGCACCCAAGTCAAGAAACTAGGACATTTCTGGAAGCCCTCTTTGTGCTTCCTGCACTTCCATTTTTATCTTTAAAATGGGGGTAATACTGTTTTCTTCATTTTTCAGGGGTGTTGGGAAATGACAAATTTAAAAAGTGCCTTGATCTCTCTCAGATAGTGTTGTGCAAGTGAAATGAGTTGGCTCTTGCATTATGAGTTAGACCCAAGGAAGTAGGACAGGTTTCCAAAGTTGTATAGTTCATAGAGCTTACTTATAGTATTATTAATAAAGCTATTAAATTGGGGGTGAATAAAGAAATAAGTCTGAAAACCACAAAGCAAAGGACAAAGCAGTTGTCTTAATTGTAAAGATGTGTACTTCTACGTGATGCCTTACAGTGTTAGTTCCTACAAGGTGTCATTCTTGGGATTCAGTAAAGCAACTTGCATATTTTTACGTGTTCAACAGATGTGAAACTACTCTCACTATTTGAGAATGTTCAAGGAGTGGTAAATAAACATTTATTTCCCTGCAATAAAAGCAAGTCGCATGTTGAAAATACCTACAAGTCTTGAATTCACCAAATATTTCTGTTTAGGTTTCCAAAGGTCTGGTGTTGAATTTCTTTATATTAATCTGAGTGTTAATGAATGCTTTTAGGACAGAAAATCCTCCTTCGTGTTCTCAACACTCTTAACTGAGTAATTGATTTCTTGCTGAGTAATCGTAAATGAAATCACATACTCTTGTAGCACTGTCTGGAAAAAAATTTCAAATTTATTTAGTATGATAACAGACTGGTGCTTACCATTTCTAACAAATGACACGAGCCCTAGTCACAGTAATTCATGCATTTTTCTATTGCTTCCAAATTCTCCATCATCTCCCTGTACAGCATCTTACGGGATCTCCTTAAGGTCTGTTCTGAAATTTACCTATAAATGAAAGACAGTGAACTGTGATTTTTAATTTCTGTAAGGTCAGGGCATTTTATTTGCATATTTTTCTTTCTGATATTTAAATATCTTTGCTGAGCTCAGAAGTTTAGTAATCTTTGAGTTATTTGGTGATTTACTTGGGAAGTCCTTAACATGGGCAGTATAGTTCTAAAGAATAAACAAATAGAGCAGCTATATTTATAATAAACATTTGAGTGTTGCCTAGGATTTCCAGATTTTATAATAGAATTTGAAAAAAAACCTGAAATTGGTAGAAAAATTAGACCCAAATATTATTTGAAACTTGAATTCTTCCCATTTGGCCCCTTGTAGTCAGCGATTTCAGTCTGTTCCATCTGGGATGGCCAGCTCTGGGTCTCAGGTTCAGTCTGAGACAGAGTGGAGGAAGGCCGAATTGGACAAGCACCTGTGATAATGCTGCCTGCAGTGCATACTTCAGGATACTGGTTTCCTTCATTTGTCATGTGACTCTCAGTTCCTTCAGAAAGCCTGCTGCTTCTACATCTTTGGGCAAAGTTTAATTAGCATCGATAGATGCTCTGGAAGAGGTATGTAGGTAGGTGTGTTTAAGAGTGAGAGTGTTGTGGGGTTTTTTTTTTCATACCATGGAGAAAGTAAGAAGGTAGAATCTAGGTTTGTGATTACATTGGGTATCTTAAATGTGAATATAGCATAAGGTGATTTAAATTAAACCACATCCAGGAAAAGAAACTATCGTAATCCTTCTCAACTACTTAAATTTCTTGTAGGTGTTTAGGCAGAATTAAAAGGCTACCAGCAATCACATGGCCCCTTGAGAAAAGGTAAACACCTCCTCATTGGAACAAGGACTTTCCCATATAGCATTAGAGCATGTCTTTCTCAGGCAACAGAGGCATATTATTAAGATAAATCTACTCAGTAGGATATGTAGGGTTTTAAAATTTTAATTATTTCTGCCATCTAATGAACAACTGATAGAAGTTTGAAAACATTTGTAACTGACATCCCGTAGTTTGCCACTGTAGTTAGTACCAGTAGATAGAACATTTCAAATTACATAATGTGTATGTAATTACATTTTATATCATTCCCCAAATTCCATGCTTGGTAGAAGAGTTAACAAAATGCTCTCCTGATCGTTTACTGTAGGCTCACCAAACCCTGCAACCTTCAGTTTAGCAGAAAACCTATATAATCATTTCAGGTTGCCACCAAATTTATATAATCACTTCAACAGAAAGACTTCCCCAAAACTGTAGGGAGAATGTCAACCTAAAGAGTATTTGTTCTTTGGAGTAGGAGTAGCATGTGTCTAGTCTACCTATAGTATGACACAATCTTATTTGAAACTTCTTTGAGTCCAGGTAATGAACATGTTCCATATCAGAGCCTGTGTTTTGCCTTTTATATTTAAATGACCTTAAACTGTGTCAAATTTTGAATAAAAATAATTTTCAACGTATGGACACCAAGTGGGGAAAGTGGCGGGGGCGGGTGGTGGTGGTGGGATGGATTGGGATTGACATATACACACTAATGTATAAAATAGATAACTAAAAAGAACCTGCTATATAAAAAATAAAACAAAATTCAGAAATTCAAAAAAAAAATTTCTGCAATTTACTCTTTTACTATGAAGGGTGTGTTATCTTTATATGTTATAATGCAGTTCACCCCCCACCCCCGACCCCCGGGAATTGAATGTAGCTGTGTTTTTTGTCAACATTTTACTTGATGTGTTCTTTTTTTTTTAAATGAAGCTGATGTTATTTTATTTATTTATTTTATTATTTATTTTTGGCTGTATCGGGTCTTACTTGCGGCATATGGGATCTTCTTGTGGTGCATGGGCTTCCTTCTAGTTGTGGCGTGCAGGTTTTCTCTTCTCTAGTTGTGGTGTGCGGGCTCCAGGGCGTTTGGGCTCAGTAATTTGCAGCACACAGGCTTTCTAGTTGAGGCGCACGAGCTCAGTAGCTGTGGCACGTGGGCTTAGTTGCCCCGCGGCATGTGGGATCTTAGTTCCCTGACCAGGGATTGAACCCGCGTCCCCTGCATTGTAAGGCAGATTCTTTACCACTGGACCACCAGGGAAGTCCCACTTGATGTGTTCTGAGTTGAAGTCAATTCCACAAATACATGAATACTCCAGGTCTTGAATGAGGCTATCAGATAGCATCTCCCAAAATATGCTTCAAAGAATATTGGTTCTTTTTTATTTTTATTTTTTAAGATTGTGTGCTCAGAAGTTTAGGAAAAGCTAGTTTTAACGAGATTTAACAATTTTCCATTAGACCTTTCAGGGCCTTAAGTTTGCTTATATTTGTTGATATTTTTTTAGGATACAGCTATTATAGAATGTTTCCTAAATTTACTTTACTCTTATGGAACTTTTGAGTAGTAGAGCATTTTGTAGGAATAGTGAGCCTCAGAACAGACCTTGGGAAATGTGATAAGGGATATAAAGATGATTAAAAACACGAGTAACCAAGGTTTCATATGAATTTTAAAATGTATTTGGCATTCTCCAGCCATTATGATTATTTGGAAGGAAAAGAAATAGAGAACAATATGAAGTGAATGAAGACTGTTGTACTTTTAAGTTCCAAAATTCAGGTCCTAGCTCTGTCACCAGCACCTCTTGCATCCATGTGTTTTGAGATGTGTTGGAGATGGTGCTTGTCTCTTGCCTTTTGCAGACCTAGAGTCTTCATCTATAAAATGAGGGACTAGATCAAGTGACACCTGGAGTCATCTCTACATTTGACATTTTTAATTCTAGACGAGGCTTACTACCAAAACGATGTATAGAAACCAGAATTTTAGGTGATTTATTGGGCACTTGCTTTCTTTGCAAAAAAAATGTCCTTCACTGTAGAGAAATCACCTTTTTAAGCTGAGTGTTATCAGTTTTCCCCTCAAACTCATTTGTGTGTAGCTCACATGTAACTAAGTTTTCAGAAGTATAACATGTGTAAAGTTAAATCCACCTGTATCTGTAGGAATTTATTTTTTGATTCTTAGGTGTTTTTTTTGGCATTATGTGATTGATGTTGATTAGTGCTAGTAGTGAAAAAGTTGGTCCTTTAAAACTCAAGCATTATAACATACTTATTTCACTTAAAATACGTACTAGTTAATTTTTTAAAACATATACTCACGCCTCATGAAAATAAAATGTATTCTAGGATGTATTTTTTGTTCCTTCCCATTTAAAAATTTAAAAAAAATTGTAAAATGTATATACATGGAATTTGCCACTTTCACGCTTTTTAAGTGTACACTTTAGTGGCTTTAATTGCCTTCACAATGTTGTGCAACCATGTCTAAGATGTATTATAACCTTTTTGGTAAGTGAGGCTTTGTTGTGACTTAAGTTGGTGGTACAGTTGACTTTTGAACAGCTTGGGTCCACTGCACAGAGGGTCAGCACCCCCAGCCCCCATGTTGTTCAAGGGTCAGCTGTATTTTACAGCACTTTAAACCAGGATACCTTTCTGCTAAATTACAAAAATATCATTACCCTTCCTATTGTGGGAAGGGAGAGAAACTCGTGGTATAGAATGGTAAATGATTTCTTAAGACCCTGGTGTTCTAGATCTGGATTGACTAAATCCTTTGTTAGATGCTGTAGTTTGATCTGATTGGTGAGAATTGAAACTGGCAAGTACCTTACTGAATAGCTGCTTTTGTTAGGCAAAGGTATTCCACTGCCACAGCATCTTTCTAAGATAATGAGTATATCAAGCAAAAGAAGTGTGGAGATATGTCTAATGTTTATTGGCATACCCTCTTCCTCTGGGCTTTGGTCTTTGTGGTGGTCTCAGGTTACTACTATAGGTTTTGCCCTTGTACATAATATCTATTTGGCAGTGGGGCTGGACTCTGGTAACTTTTATGAGGAACAAACCTTTCCTCCACTCTGGAAATGCTGTGCCTCATGAGTATTCTCCTTCTTACTCCTGATTGTTAATCTTCAGTCTTTGGGAAAATAAAGTGACTTGTCCCTACCAAGAGAGATCGGGGACCAGTCTAATTCCCCTATTTGAGGGAAGCTACAAAGAGTTGGAACTAATAGCTAGTGATGAATTGCGAAGTAGAACACACATGTTCCAGTCTACAATCAGAGAAGATTGTCCTGTGGTAGTTGATGAAACAGAGAGGGGTGGGGTCAATAGAAAAACCTCTGAGGAAACCTCCAGTGCCTTATGTATTTTTCTGAAGTCAGAATTTAGAGCTTGGCAGAATGGAAGCATTTATCTGCCTCTAACACGCTCTATTAAGTGAGGAAGCAGTCACAGAGTGACCATGACTCAAAAACCCATCACTTGCAAAGTCAGAACTGGATACCCATATTATCTTGACTCTTGATCCAGTGCCAGATATATGGTACTGTGACTCCATGTTTGCCTCTGGTAGTTTATTTGCCTACAAAATACTTGGTAGAATTGTCTCTGTCATGTATTTATAGAATTACTCCAGAAGAAATATTTTTGATATATTAATTCTGTAATACCTTCTAACCAACTAAGAACATGATGTTCTTAGTGACACTTAACAGTGTAATCATTCAGCAGAAAGGAAACTTAAGTCATTATACAGCATTAACTTCATTTTTGTAAGTTTGAAAATTGCTTTTAAACTAAACTTTGAATATGAGGAGGGATGCTTTCTATAAAATACAGTATTTTTCTCATATAAATGAATACTTACTATATAGTCATTAAAAAGAAAATCCAAAGTACTATAGAACATAAATAAAGCACATAAGGCAACGGAAGTCTGCAAAATTTCCTGATAAATACAACAGATGGGGGCTTCCCTGGTGGCGCAGTGGTTGGGAGTCCGCCTGCCGATGCAGGGGACGCGGGTTCGTGCCCCGGTCCGGGAGGATCCCACGTGCCGCGGGGCGGCTGGGCCCGTGGGCCATGGCCACTGGGCCATGGCCACTGGGCCTGCGCCTCTGGAGCCTGTGCTCTGCGGCCGGAGAGGCCGCAGCGGTGAGAGGCCCGCGTACCGCAAAACAAACAAAAACAAAAACAACAGATGGGTTTTTGCTTCTGTAAAGGGGGTAAAGATTGAATAACTTCAGCAGGGGACCTTGGGCATAATTCTGATACAGGTGTGAGGAAGGGATAACATAGTGGTTAAAGTCATGGGCTCTGGATCTGGAATCTTCGGATATAAATTCTGATTGAACCAGTTAGTACTAGCACTGGGACTATGGCCAAGTTATTTAACTTCTCTGTACCTCAGTTTCCTCTTCTCTAAAATAGGGATAAAGACACTGTCTGTTTTATAGAGTAGTTACGAGGATTAAATGAGTTAATAATACCAGCACGTCTTAGAAAAGTGACTGGCATGTAGTGAATACTAAATACCCATGATACTAATAATATATCAATACTAATACTATTTCTAATATATACTAATAATGCTAATACAATACCTGTTACTAATAATTTTGTCATTCTTATTGTTGCTCTCTTTGGAAAACTATGGTAAATGTGACATGTGAGTGGGTAATCCTTTTATGTGTCTTTGATAAGTGCAAAACTTTTGACCTGTGGAAGCTTTTGACTAGTTGGATGTAAATATAAATATTTTAATCAGAATTAAACCAATATTAATGAATTTTTTGTTGAGAAAGTATTTCTCAGCCCAGATGGTCCCACTAAGCCAACTTAATTCCTTGATCAGTTTTCTGTATCATAATACACTTAAACCATTTATAATTTTTTCTATTTTCATATTTATTTTCCTGAAAGTATTGTATTTTCATTGGGATTAATTTCTTTCTGTATAAATCCTAAAATCAGGCTTTTTAAAGTATCAAATGTTATCTATTATAGCTTCCACTATTGTAAGTTTTCTTTTGTACTGGAATCATACTACATTAATTTTTTAATCATTATACACTAATATACTAACCGATATAGTTTTTTTTTTTTTTTTTTTTTTTGCGGTATGCGGGCCTCTCACTGTTGTGGCCTCTCCCGTTGTGGAGCACAGGCTCCAGACGCACAGGCTCAGCGGCCATTGCTCACGGGCCCAGCCACTCCGCGGCATGTGGGATCTTCCCGGAGTGGGGCACGAACCCGTGTCCCCTGCATCGGTAGGCGGACTCCCAACCACTGCGCCACCAGGGAAGCCCGATATAGGTTTTTTTTAAGGAAGCATTATTATGCCTTCTTGATTATTATGCTTCATTTAACGTGCATTCTTGTTTCCTTGGCAGTCCTCCCACCAAGTTCCCCTCACCTTGATATTGTTGGTAATACTACTTTCTTCAAAATATCTCTATAACGCTAGAGTCAGAGGGCATAAGCAGAGGTTATTGTGGCTCATTAAGTGACTAGGAGTGAAGGTGTCTCCATAGTGATGTTTCAGATGGCTGTGGCTTGGAGAAAACCAAGATGTTGTGTATGAGGAGTTAAAGCTGGGGAAAGGAAGAAGCCGCTAAAATAGTTTTGCAAATGCTGTAAAGAATCTGAGTTCCTGAAGAGAGGGAATTTCAACAGGACAAGAAGGCCATAATGTTTAGTCAGGCCATAAAGAAGACTCATTGGAATCAAGGAAGAACCAAAAAGGATTATTATGATGGTTTTCAAATATTGTTTCTGATCAGTTCTACTCTAGGCAAATATGTAAGCCGAGAATTTTACTTTTTAAAGAACATATTGAAACTGTTCTCTTGCTTAGCAGTGACTTCCTGGTTTTAGAGTAGGAATCTCTCCAAGATTTCAGATAAAGCACTAAAAACAGATTTGCTCTAATGGCTTTAGCATTATGTACTGTGGTTGATAGTTTAATTTATTTAATGTTTTATTAAGATTGAAAGGCATTAAGCATGGTATGTTTGAACAAGTACTAATCCAAACCAGTAGGCATCTGTTACTATTCATGCTTGTCTCTGTTCTGTGAAAAGCAGCATTATGGCAAAGCTGAGAGTGTCCTGAGCAGTGATTGAAATAGTAGCCTTTGATAATTCCACTGAACCACAACCATGTTTATTTTCTGATCACTATGATGTATTTTACCTACTAGAGTTAAGGTTTAAGATGAGTGATCTCTTTCAAAAAGAATTATTAGCCTTGATCAATAGTGTATTACCAGTAGATGAGATTTTCAGCCTAATATGGTTTCCTTAGCTGGTATTGAGATCCATTTTATCCAAGAAACAAAAGCAACAGATATGTAATACTTTGGATTGTTTGTGTTATGGATCAGCTAAGTGTTTGTGGTAAATCAGAGGTATAAAAAAGCTCAAAAATCCAGTCTGTTATATGGAAGTAACAGACTGCAGTCTCATTAAAGGACAGTAACTCTGCATTTGTGTACTATGGAAGTACCAGAATTTTTCCACAAATGGTATGATAATGGCTTTTTTGGTGTGCTCCCTGGAAAGAATTTTGGCTCATCATTTTTTCAACTGATAATAAATTCTTTGTTATTCAGTACTTTCAGTATTATTTACTAATAGTGTTACAGCCAAAATAAAATAGTACTGTGCAGTGGAACTAATTTCTTCTCCTCTGTTATAATAAGCTGGATCTGTGAAAGATGTTTGAGGAAACCCTAATTGCCTACAGCCCTACGGTGAATTGCACACCAGGTGAACTGTTTTAAAGTCTTGGTTTGGTATGCATTTTTCACCTTTTACTTCAGTTTTTAGCCTTTTGTTTGAACCACTCGATGTTAAGTGGAATAAATGTGACTTTCTAGGCAACATAATTGGGTTCTCATTTTTTCCCAACCAAGAAAGCAAGGTCAGCATCAACTTTGCGTTTTCTTCTTAGACTGTCTCTTAAGTGGGTCAGAGTTGGGTCAAGGTCAGAAATATTGATTTCTTTCTTCCTTTTGCTAAAATTTGTAGAATGACTAAATATTTGGGGTAAAAAGCTTTTATGAAAGTTTATATTTTAGATAATATTCAAATGGCATCATTGCAGTCTTTTTGTTTGTCATTACTTCTGACAGAAGCACTTTTCTGTAAGCTTTTCACTTATTTTATTCTTCAACCACAAAGTATTTGATCGTATGAGGATACAGGAAGAAATAAAAGAGTGAGCCCATGACCTCAGCAAATGTGTTAGATGTCTTATACAGGATTAGTTCTAGATGAGTTCCATGAAGTGGATTTGAACTTTCTCAGCTCTTGGGTAACATTTGTCATCATCAGCATATCTGCCCTCACCCTGAGTCCTGTGAATTCTGATCTCCAGTCTGATTGGGCCCGTGAGTACCTGTCTTCCCTTGGCAGTGGGGAGGTAACTGTCCAGCAGAGCCCTCTATGCGCTTCTCCTAGAGCAGCTGCCACTAACAGCTTTCCTTCTGAAGTCTCTCTTTAAGGGACAGCCACCCTTGAAGGCTGCTTGTGTTGTCAGTGATAACTGGCAGCCAGCATAAGTCATTGGCCAGCACTAAGTGAAGAGAGGGGATCTGGAATGGGAAGAGAGTCAGTGCCAAATGCCACCTTTCTCCAGTGCCTCATTTCAGCCTAGGACCAGCTCAGGCTCTGGCTTGAAAAGGATTAGCAAAAGGCTCTTCCACTTACTAAGTTCACTTTGGTAATGATTGTGCTTTAGCAGCCAGGCCCATCAGTGACCTTGATGTCATTGTGTTCTGGCCTGATTATCATCACCCTGAGGAAGGGTGCCAACCACGTCCAACATAACTCAACCAAGAAATCTTAGTTGTTTTCTTCACAGAATCTTATCTGAATTCATTATGCATTTCAGGGAGAGGGAAGGCTCTATTAGGTTATGAGATGGTTGATGGCTCATCTACTTGTACAAAATGGGATAAAAGTGGTAGGCAGGAAAAGTAGTCCAGAATCAGTCACATTTTGTTAGACTTTTCGCTTAAGGAATACTTACTTGTGGACATTTGGACTTTTTTAATTTGGAAATTATAAGTTTTTTCCACACTGTGACACGCCTTCAGAAACAATGAATCTTTGTAAGGATTGCCAGAGTACTGTGAATGAAAAAAAGAGAGAGAGAGAGAGAGAGAGAGACTCTTCATAGTGTTAATTTAGTCCAAACATGTAAAGGCAGTTTGTGTGGCAGGTAGAAAATTTTAGCTATTAAATACTTTTACTTTTACATGAATAGGGATTGAAGTGACTTTAATAACTAAGAAATGAACACTATATATGCATGAATGTAGTGACTTGCTTCCAAAGACTACAGTATGGAAAGGGAAAAGAAAAGAATAATTTTACAGTGGAGAAACCTGACAAACACTACCTCAACCAGGTGATCAAGGTCAACATCAACACTGATAAGTCATCTTGACAGTATGTACCTTTGATACGATATGATAAGAATGGCACATTACCTCTGTGGTCTTCCTTCCCAAAACATAACTCCAGTCTAATCATGAGGAAAATATCAGAAAAATCCCAGTCGAGGGAAATTCTACAAATTACCGGAATAGTACTCTTAAAACTGTCAAGGTCATCAAAAACAAGGTAAGTCTGAGAAATTGACACAGCCAAGAGGAGCCTAAGGAGATATGACTGAATGTCATGCAGTATCCTGGATGGATCCTGGAACAGAAAAAGGACATTTAGGGCTTCCTTGGTGGCACAGTGGTTGAGAGTCCGCCCGCCAATGCAGGGGACATGGGTTCGTGCCCTGGTCCGGGAAGATCCCACATGCCGCGGAGCAGCTGGGCCCGTGGGCCATGGCCGCTGGGCCTGTGCATCCGGAGCCTGTGCTCCGCAACGGGAGAGGCCACAACAGTGAGAGGCCCATGTACCGCAAAACAAAACAAAACAAAACAAAAAGAGTTCAAAAAATCCTAGGTTGCTATGTACATGTATGTGTATGGAAATGCATTTTTTTTAAATCTTAGAGAAAAAGCATCCAAGATAACAGTGGTGATCTCTGGGAAAGGGCCTTGGATTGGAGGCCACCAAGAATAACAAAGGGGACTCTGGCTCTATCCATACAGCTTGAATAATTTACAATGGAAACGGACTCTTGTGTTAGTTAGGTAACTAAAAATAGAAAGAAAAAAATGAGAAAGAGAGGGAAAGTGGGAGAGAAGGAAGAAAGAAAGATACAAAGGTTTCCAGTTGGTTTCCAGAGAACATTTAGGCTAAAGACTGAGGAAACCTGAATAAAGAATAGACTTTTGTTAATGCTGATGTATCAGTATTGGTTCATTAATTGTAACAAATGTACCATTCTAATGAAAAATTTTAATAATGGGGAACTTGGTACAGGGTATATGGGAAGTCTATATATTATCTTTGTAATTTTTCTGAAAGTCCAAAACTATTCTAAAAATTAAAGTTTATTTAAAAAAAAAGAACGGTATCATAAGGTGTGATCTGACTCTATTTAGATGATCTCTTGTTGATAAGATGAATAAAATATTTAAGGAAGGCTAGGGAAGCATGGGTTGAGATGTTCCTTGAGATCTAGACACTGATTATGTAGTATCATAAACACTGTAGTATAACACTGGTTATGTAGTATCATTTCTTTGACAAGTAGTATCATTTCTTTGACAAGTACAATTACTTATTCTAAGTAGAACTGACACACCGATTTACCCATAAAAGAATTGAAGGGGTAAGAAACACAGTCATTTAGCATAAACTGAAACCTCCACACTGAACATGTCATGGGATTGAGATCAACACTTTTGGGGGACATCTATGTGAGGGTTGGGCAACCTATTTCTGTAAAGTGCCAGCAAGTAAATATTTTAGTTTTTGCAGGCCAGACAGTTTCTCTCACAACCACTCAACTTTGCTGTTGTAGCAAAAAAGCAGTCATAGACAGTAAGTAAAGAAGTGCACATGGCTATATTCCAGTAAGACTGTACTTACTGAGATAGGTGGCAGTCTGGATTTGGCCCATGGCCTGTAGTTTGCTGACCTGTAATCTAAGTGATCTTGTTGCCCATCTCTGTTAGGTGCACCATAATTTCTCCTTTAAGATTCATAAAGCAGTACAGTCTGAGCAAGGTAGAATAATCTTGCTTTACATCTATTTTCAAGGAGAGTAGAAATGGCAGCAATGTAGGTATAGATGTCCGTGGGTCATTGTGCCTTTGGAAGCTCCAAGGTATGTATATATATATTGGAATTCAGGGCATTTCATTAACCGTGCTCTTTTTAGGTTTAGTCTGATTATGGTCTTTTTATTTGTTTTTAAACTTATTTTATTATGATACAGAATTCAAAATCCTTTAGGGAAACCCTATACCACTTTTCTTTCAGTCCAAATTTCTAACCAGGGCTTAAAATAATATTTCCTAAAGTGTGTGACAGGTACTGTGGTAGTCTGTATGATTTCAAATGCTTCCCCAATAAATCGTTAAGTAAACAGTAATAAACAGAAGGACTTCTCTATAGTCCTCTTTCAGTCTTTCTGATTACTCTAATACCTTTGAGAAAGTCCAGTGTTAATATAACATTAACAACCAACATAGCCTTTTTTTTCCCCCAAGTGATAGTAGTCCTTAAGCTTACAGCATTTGGAAGAAAGGCAACAGTACCTACCTAGAATTTTTAGTGCTGTTGTTTTAGTTCTATTTATTTATTTATTTATTTTGCAGTACGCGGGCCTCTCACTGTTCTGGCCTCTCCCATGCGGAGCACAGGCTCCGGACGCGCAGGCTCAGCGGCCATGGCTCACGGGCCCAGCCGCTCCGCGGCCTGTGGGATCTTCCTGGACCGGGGCATGAACCCATGTCCCCTGCATCGGCAGTTGGACTCTCAACCACTGCGCCACCAGGGAAGCCCTGTTCTATTTATTTTTAAGGTCACCTTCTATTTATGGCAAGTGATAATTTTTTTTTTCTGTTAGTGGAAGTGGTATGGTTTCTAAAAAATAAATTTGAGTAAAGAGGATCGATTTAAAGGAGTTTTCCTAGAGAAAGACATGTGAAAGGGCTTTGATGGGAGAGACAGTCTCCATTGCTGGCTTGAAGATGGAAGGGACTGGCAAGGAATACAGGTGGGCTCTAGGAGCTCTGAGGCTGGCTAACAGCCAGCAAGGAAATGGACCTCTCTTTAGTCAGTTACAGCTGCAAAGAACTGAAGTCTGTCAACACCCTGAGTGAGCTTGGAAGTGGATTCTTCTCCAGAGCCTCTAGATAAGAGCACAGCCTGGCTGACACCTGGATTTGAGCCTGTGAGACCCTAAGCAGAGAACCTAGCTGAGCCGGCTGGACCCCTGACCTACAAAAACTGAGATCATGAAGGGGGCTGTTTTAAGCTGTTAAATGTCTGCTAACTTGTTATGCAACAATAAAAAACCCAATACAGCCTATAGGCTTTATTCTTACTTCTCTTCACACTATTAGAGAGCATGTCCCCCTTCCCCAACGCCACTTCTCTACCTAAAACAAAAAGACTCATTTCATTAGTAGTCTGACTGTAGGTTTTCAGGGTACTCCTGGTGACTGGGAGATCTCTTTTCTCTGAGTTTAGCATGGCTGGCTTGACAGAATGAGGCATTGCATAAGAATTTCTCAGAAAAGGGAGCCCTCCTACATTGTTGGTGGGAATGTAAATTGGTTCAGCAACTATGGAAAACAGTTTGGAGGTTCCTTATAAAACTAAAAATAGAGATGCCACATGATCCTGCAATCCCACTCCTGGGCATATATCTGGACAAAACTATAATTCTAAAAGATACATGCACCCCTAAATTCATAGCAGCACTATTACAATAACAAAGACATGGAAGCAGCCTAAATGCCCATTGACAGATGAATGGATAAAGAAAATGCGGTATGTGTACACATGCGCACGCGCGCACACACGCGCACGCGCACACACACACGCATGCACGCACTCACACACGCGCTCATGATGGAATAATACTCAGCCATAAAAAAGAATGAAATAATGCCATTTTCAGCAACATGGATGGACCTAAAGATTATCATACTAACTGAAGTGAGTCAGAGAAACACAAATATATGGTATCACTTATATGTGCAATTTAAAATATGACACAAATGAACTTATTTACAAAACAGAAACAGACTCACAGACATAGAAAACAAACTTATGGTTACCAAAGGAGAAGGGGAGTGGGGGAGGATAAATTAAGAGCTCGGGATTAGCAGATAAAAGCTACTATACATAAAGTAGATAAACAACAAGGTTTACTGTACAGCACAGGGAACTATATTCAATATCCTGTAATAAGCCATAATGGAAAAGGATATGAAGAAGAATGTGTATATAATTCTTATAACTGAATGCTGTACACTAACTAACACAATATGGTAACACAATGAAACTAACACAACATTGTAAATCAACTATACTTCAATTAAAAAAAAATTTCTCAAAAACACTATGCCTGAAGAAGTTCAACTTTCCTGTTTCTTAGACTTTAAATTTTTGTTGTTTGGGGAAAATCACCCAGCATAAAATACAAGAAGCAAAATCAAGACATTACAGCTTAGAGAAAGGAAATGAGTTTCGAAAACACAGAATATTGCCTACAGATTAAGAAAAACTAAGATTTCTTGGACATGCTCAGGCTGATAAGAAGAAAAGAACGATAACAAACCAAGGCAAGAGGAAGACCAGATAGGTGACAGGAGGAATAGCTGTTGAAAATGATTTAAACTGGCTTCCCATTCTGGCCTGTAAACCCAGTTCTCGGAGCATTTTTCTGTAGCTGATCCTTGACCATAAAACCTCCTCTGTGAATCCTCAGTCGAGTACTTGTTGAGTGTCTTCAATGTGTCTAATGGCACCTACTGACCATTTGTTGAGGCTTTATCCTTCTAAATGCACTTTTCGTTGTTCCTGGCAATAATGGGACAAGATACAGCATGGATAGCGGAAAGCCCTCAGACCTTATAGCCAGGCAGAATTTACATTAAAATCCTAGCTCTGCATTGTATTAACTGTGGGACCCTGGGTAAGATTTTAAAATTAATGTTCTTGGGCTTCCCTGGTGGCGCAGTGGTTGAGAATCCGGCTGCCATTGCAGGGGACACGGGTTCGAGCCCTGGTCCAGGAAGATCCCACATGCTGCGGAGCAACTAAGCCCATGCGCCACAACTACCGAGCCTGCGCTCTACTGCCCGTGAGCCACAACTACTGAGCCTGCGTGCCTAGAGCCCGTGCTCCGCAACAAGAGAAGCCACTGCAATGAGAAGCCCACACACCACAATGAAGAGTAGCTCCCGCTCGCCACAACTAGAGAAAGCCCGCGCGCAGCAACGAAGACCCAACGCAGCCAATAGATAAATTAAATTAATGTTCTTGTCTGTAAAATGGGAATAATAGTGTGTTTCTTCTAGAGCTATTGAGAAAATTGCATGAGACCTTTTGCAAAGCACCTAGTAGAATGCTTGACAACCAATAGGTATTCAATAAATAGTAGCACTGCTGTTATTGTCATCATCAGGGCAAGTCCAGGAAGAAAGAACTCTTTCAGAAGCCCTTAGGGAAACAGAGGGATGACAAATGTGGGAGGAATACAATACATTGAAAATAATGGTCCCCTTAGTGGTAGCCCCAGCGCTGTGGCTGGAGTGGAGGTATGTGCCTTTAGGTTAGCTATGGAGAGGGAAGGAGTCTTTGCTCAGAGGCTACCTTCTTAACGAGGCCTACCTTGACTACTGTATTTAATACTGAAACCTGTCCTACACCTACTTTAGTTTATATATCCAGTTTCTCAACATTATTTTTTTCCTATAGACTTATCCCCTTTTAATATACTTTATAATTTATTATGTTTATTGTTTGTATATTTTTCCATACTCCCAGAACACACTAGTAATATGAGTGTAAATTTTTTGTTTTGTACTTTGCCTGTCCTGTCTGTTCTGTTTCATTTTTATTTTCTCTCTTACGTGATTGTTTTTTTATCACTCCATTCCCTATCCCTATTTAGTTTGGAACTTAGGCAATGTGCTTCAGTTATTTTAGGAGTTATCCTTAAAATAACAACATGTATTATGCACTTACAAGATGTAATATTGATAAGTCTTATTACCCTTATCTCAGCCATGCAAGGATCTCAGGACATTTTTACTTTACCCCTTCTTGATTTATATGTTAATATTTGTCAAATATTTTAATTCTCTGTAAACCCAGAAGATATTATTTGTTGTTGTTTTATACAGTCAGTATTTATTTATATTTACCCACATATTTATGTCTTATTTTGTTCTTCATTCTTTGCTGCATCTCTGACTTTGTATCTGGGGTAATTTTCCTCCTGCCTGAAAGTACCCTATAGAAACTCTTAGTGTGGGTCTGCTATGACATACTCTTTCAGTTTGTGTTTGTCTTTAGTTTGCTTTCATTATTGGAATCCCTGGGTATAGAGCTGTTTGGATGGCACTTCATTTCATATCATTGAATACATCATTTCATTGTCTTCTGGTTTCTGTTGTCAGCTGTCAAACTGTTACTTCTTTGAAGATAATCTTTTTAAAAACTTCTAGTTATTTTAAGATTTTTCTCTTTGTTTTCTGTGATTCGTCTTGGTATATAGATTTATTTTTATCTTGTGATTCACTGGGAATCTTGAATTTGTGGATAGACAAGTCTGATGAAAATTCTGTGAAATCATTCTATGAAAAATTCTCAGCCATTCCCTCAAATATTGCCTCTACCTCATTCTCTCTCTTCTCTTCTGCTGGGGCCCCAATTAACGTACATTAAATCTCATCATTTCATCCAAGTCTCTTATCGTATCTTCTATGTTTTCTTTTTCTCTTTGATGTATTCTGGATAATTTCTTCTGACCTATATTCCTTTTAACTAATTCTTTCTTCAGCTCTCAGCTGCTCTAAAATCTATCCATTGAGTTTAAAATTTGGGCTGTTATATCTTTCTGTTTTCGATATCTCATGCCGTGGTATTTTTCTTTTGTCTCTTATTCTGATTCTTGTTCACACTAAGATGACAGTGTCTTTCTCAAGAGAGGGTTTGCCTCTGTGCCAGGTTTTTAGGGGAGAGCTTATGACCAGGACTGCCTTAGTCCAGCTTTAAGATTTGAGACTACCAGATGAGAGGGAGCCAGGCTTCAAGTCCTTGCAAGGCTAGGTTTGTTTTTGGTTCACCTCCATCCTAGGTTTCTTTTCAGAAGAAACCAGAACAAAGTGGGGATTGGTCTATCAGGTAGATGGCAAGTCTTCTCTTCACTCATCCATTCCTATGAGGCCCTTTGAGTCCTGGGAGGCAGCTGCTTCCTAAGGGTGGAGAATTGCCCTACAGGCAAAAGTAGTTGTATATGGCTGAGCTTACTGCTGTGGTTTCCCTTGTTCTCCTAGATCTTTAACTGGCAAAATTGAAGTACCTTATAAGATATTTATACTTTCAAGAAGATTGTGTGTGTGTGTGTGTGTGTCCAGGTTTTATTTTGTTTCTCTGTAGGAAGGTTAGTCCAGGTTACTTATTTCACTGTTACTGAAAACAGAATTCTCTGGTTCTTTGCTGATTCTTGGTTTTGATAGTGAAATTGTACCCTTGTAGTATGGGAGACATTTTATATTTTTTAGGGGAGAAGTAGTGAAGGAGGTACTTGTCTAATAACAGATCAACCCTGAAGAAGTCCCCTCTGTGCATATGTGCTAGGCACAGCCCTTTATACCTTCTGTTGTCTCTTCAGAACCCTTTGAAGTAGCTGTTATCTCCATTTCACAGTTTAAATAAAGTGGGCCCAGAGAGACTGAATAACTGCCCAAATGTCATCAGAATGGGTAATGGGCAGATCCAGGATTCAGCCCCAAGTCTTTTGAACGCTCAAGCCCATGCTCTGTTTATGCTGTTTTGGCTTTGATTCAAAGAGGAAAAAGTTAGTCTATCAAGGGTTAAAGTGCCTTATCTTAAAGGGACTTTTTCATACTAAGCAATGTTAGCAGCTGGAGTGTTTGTACTTCCATGTTGCTTGGGCACACCAAAAGAAGTTGTAAGTTCATTATGAAATTTAAAAAAAAATTCATTTACTTATTTATTTATGGCTGTGTTGTGTCTTCGTTGCTGCGTGTGGGCTTTTCTCTAGTTGCGGCAAGTGGGGGCTACTCTTTGCTGCAGTGTGCGGACTTCTCATTGCAGTGGCTTCTCTTGTTGTGGAGCACGGGCTCTAGGCACACGGGCTTCAGTAGTTGTGGCACTCGGGCTCAGTAGTTGTGGTTCACGGGCTCTAGAGCACAGGCTCAGTAGTTGTGGCACACGGGCTTAGTTGCTCCGCGGCATGTGGGATCTTCGCGGACCAGGGCTTGAACCCGTGTCCCCTGCATTGGCAAGCGGATTCTTAACCATTGTGCCACCAGGGAAGTCCCCATTATGAAATATTACTGTGCAAGGATTCTTGTATGGTAGAATAAACGTTTTTTCCTTTAAACATTTCAATGGTCACTCAGTGGAGCTGCCTAAAAAATTCATGGTTAAAAACATCTTGTTCTTTTATATGATCTCAACCCATCTGTTTTGTATCTATGCTAGATATTCTTCATGCTTTATTTCTTATTTTTTCATATTGGTTGCTATAAGATAAAGGATTTGATTAAAGTACAGGAAATAGTAATTGCATATGTATTGATTTTTAATGAATTAATAGTCATTGGTTAAAATGTTTCTGATTTTATGATCTCATGTCTATTTACTGATTTAAGCTTGTGCTTAAAATTGTCAGTCTTCAATTCACCATTAATTAAGAACCGTGAAGTTTCTTTGTCTTCTAAGTCTTAATTGAGTTTATTTGCTTGTAATTTCACCAAAAAAGGTAATCATGTGGCTAAAATAAGTAATTTATTTCCATTTAGTTATATCTTGTAGTGGTAAACTATTATAGTGATTGAGGCTTATATTTAATCTTGTCAGATTATACAAACTGAAATTTCTTTTAAGTAAACTGTTTAAAGAAACAAAAGATTGAATTAATTTTGAGCTAATCATTGTCACAGCTAATTTTGTAAACTTTTAGATTGAAAAGCTTTCTGAATTTTAGGAGCTATGTTTGGTTCTCTGCCATTACAGAATACTATTTTTGTAAAATGCCTCAAGTTTACAAGGCCTATTTTAAAGCATTAAAACAAAGTATTTAAGAACAGATGTTAGTACATGTTAAAAGTAAAAAAGGCTGCTTTTTTGAGTTTTAACTATGATAATATTAGAAGGGTTTTGAATTGGCAATCAACATCTCTAGTAAAAAAATCATTTTTGAAGAAGTATTTAAAAATTAACATGTTATATGATTTTACAGCTTTTACCTACCTTTTAGTAATTGACATTGACAAATAAAAATTTTTATTTCTACTAGATAAGTGAAAATCTCTCCCAAGAGATGAAAGAGGTATAAAAGCTATTAAAGAGCTGTAAGTTGAGGGCTTCCCTGGTGGCACAGTGGTTGAGAGTCCGCCTGCCGATGCAGGGGACACGGGTTCGTGCCCCGGTCCGGGAAGATCCCACATGCCGCGGAGCGGCTAGGCCCGTGAGCTATGGCCGCTAAGGCTGCACGTCCGGAGCTGTGCTCCGCAACGGGAGAGGCCACAGCGGTGAGAGGCCCGCGTACCGCAAAAAAAAAAAAAAGCTGTAAGTTGAGGTTAACTGAAATATAATGCAAGTGTCTTAAAGATGACACCTATGTTTATGCATTCTAAAATGGCTTTATCTGTCCGTTTGTCTATCCAGAAAGCACTTACTGAGTCTTCACTATTCTACATGCTAGAGATACAGTGTCAGATAAGAGAAAATCCTTGCCCTCAAAGAACTAGCATAGTCAACCAGTAGGTCTTTTTTTAAAAGCTTACCTTCAGTTATGTATAACGTTATTTATGTAGATTATTATAACCCCTAACTTTCCTCACTTTCTATAATGTGTAAGACCAAATAATGAGATTGTTATTAAAAACACTATTTCCCAGCCAATGTGCCATGACTGAAATATGCTAAATAGACTTCGGTGTCTTAGCTCTCCTTTTAGACTCAGGAAGGCTGTGAGGCGGAGTGAGTGAGTGTGTGTATACATGTGCATGTGTGCATACGTGATGTGCGGAGACAACAGAAAGGCACCCCTATTCTAGTATACTTTGGCTGGTTTGATGTTTCTCAACCTTTTGGGGTTTGAAGAATACCAACTATGTTACCAAATGCAAGTTTGTGTGCCCAAATGCATGGTGAGGTGAGACAATACCGAAACATAGGAGTTTGGAGCAGAGAAAGGTTTATTGTAGGACCAATCAAGGAGACGGGTGCCTCCTGCCCCCCAAACCCTGAACTCCCCGAATGGTTTCAGCAAAGCTTTTTTTTTTTTTTTTTTTTTTTTTTGCGGTACGCGGGCCTCTCACTGTTGTGGCCTCTCCCGTTGCGGAGCACAGGCTCTGGTTGCACAGGCTCAGCGGCCACTGCTCACGGGCCCAGCCGCTCCGCGGCATGTGGGATCTTCCCGGACTGGGGCATGAACCCGTGCGCCCTGAGTCGGCGGGCGGACTCTTAATCGCTGTGTCACCAGGGAAGCCCTCAGCAAAGCAGTTTTAAAGGCCAGGTGAGGGAGGGGGGCCGTAGTGTATGTGATCAGCTCATTGGTTGATATTGAGGTAAAAGGGCGGTTAACTTTAATCAACCCCTAGGCGCCAGTAGGTCTGGGGCTATGTGCTCTTGATCATCAAGTAGTTAATTTCTTCCATTTGGTGGAGGTTTTTAGCATCTGAAAAAACTCAGGAAATATGCATGAGATACTATTTTCTGAGTACTTCAGAGAAGAGCTAAAGCAGAGGATATGGGGGAAGAGCATGACCCGGGAATGCCCCATAGGTTCCTGCTAAGTTACAGTTACTTATTTGAGACCCTAAAATTCTGAGCCGGGTGTCATGGAAAACTATATTATGGACCAGATGAGTTTAATGGCTACTATTTCTAACTTGATACATTAGACATAAAAGAACTGTCACTTCTCTCATAGTTTTGAATGGAACGGATTCTTAATGCTAGCCAATGAAAAAGGTTGAAAATGCACAGACTTCCATTTCTAGGACAGGGTGGTATAAGACTCACTTATTTTTTCTTAAGACTCACTTTTAACTATCCCTTCCCCCATTAAGTACAATGAAATGCCCTAGCAGTTATTCAACTGACAGCAGTAAAAGAACTCTGAAATTTGGAAAGAAGAAGGCAGACTAGCTAGGAACCTCAGCACTTGAGAAATGACAATATGGAGAGTTCACGAGGTTTTCTTTTTACCTTCCATTTACCCCTGGGCTGGCTGTTAGAGAGACCTACTACCCAGAACCACCAAAGGGCATAAAAAACAAAAACAAAAGCCTGCTTTCACTGACCAAAGGACTTGGAAAGGGGAAGCCCAACAGAGACCTAGTTGGGTCCACATCTGGGGCCTGGTGGGCAATCTGATCTGCCCATAGCCCCAGCAGGAGCAGCAAAGGCCCTAGCGATCCCAGCCCTTGCTCCATAGACAGGGCCTTGGCAGATAGTCTGATCTGCCAGCAGCAGCAGACATGGCCATTTCAGCCCCCATGCCACGATCCAGTCCTGTCATCTGGCCTGCTGACAACAGCAGCAAGAGCAAAGGCCAGGCTATACCAGCCTCTTCTCCCCAACTGGCACTAGTGGGCAGTCTGCCCAGGCCCGGTTGCTTCAGAACCCCTCTCCCTCAAGGTTGCCGTGGGGTAGCAACTGGCCCTGGAAAGCGCCTTTTTTTTCCTGCAGATGGCATCAGCAGGGATTGACTGGGAGCCCCCAACAGCACCAGAAGAATGAAGCAGATCAAAGTAGCATTGTAAGGGCTCAGAAAACTAAACTGTCATTGGAACTAAAGCCCACAAAATTAGTCTAGGACGTATACACTAAACCTAAACAGGGTAACTGCCTGTAAAAATAGATTTGTGATCAAGCATCTCCTAACAACAATGACCAGAATATCCAGGATACAGTTGAAAACCACTCGTCATACCTAAGTACCAGAAAAAACACAATTTGAATGAGAGAAGACATTCAACTGAGGCCAATAGTGAGTTGAATCAGATATTGGAATTATCTCATGATGGTTTTAATTCAGCTATCATAAAATTGCTCTAGGAATTGGTTACACATTTTCTTGAAACAAATGGAAAGATAGAAGATCTCAGCAAAGTAGAACCAGGAGCATTTCCTAATGAATTGGATTTGGAATGTGAAAGAAATAAAGGGATCAAGATTGGCACCATAATTTTTGGCTAAGCAACTGGAAGGAAATATGGAGCTGGCCTTCAAATGTGATAGCAAGAGGGGAGATCAGGAGTTTAGTTTCAAACATGTTTCAGGATACGATGGCCCTTTCTCTTTTTATCCCCCATGCCCAGTATATTGTGTGCCTTATTGGTGAAAAGGAAGTCCTTTTATGAGCTCTGAAAGGTTGATCCATCCTTGGGAAACTGATTAACATTGAGCATTACTAACTTGCGTACTCTTTGTAACATGCAGGGACTTCGGTTCCTTACCTAACTTGAAAAATTCCTTAACTCTTTGGATATTTAATTTTACTGTCTTACACAAACAGTTATATCCACTTATTTTATACTCTTATTTCTTTCCCCCAAAGCAGTTGATTTCCAGGTCATCTACTTTACTTCTTTAGACCTAGAAACTGATTACTACAGTTATAATTCAAAACCTATTTTCTGCTGCCCTGCACTGAGCTGAGTAATTGGGTGTAAATGCTTATTCCCTTTGTATGCTTTGCCTTTTTGTTAACTTGTTTTTTGGTTAAAAGACCAGAGGTTGCATTATTGCCTGCTGAATATGCTTATATTAACATTTGTAAAAAGTAAATTACTTTTGGGGGTATTAATGAATAGACATTTAAATTGCATAGTTAAATGTTTTCCATCCTTTACTAAGCAAACAGTTGAATTACCCTCCTCTTTGTAAGAATTTAAACCACTTATATGCCATGTTTGAGGAAAAGAATATTTATTTCCGAAAAAAAGTTGTTTAAAATCTGAGTGATTCATATTTACATCATAATTTGTATTGTTTGTTATTATAAATATTAAAATTTAGATCGTCATATCTAAAGTGTTGTTCAGGGAACACTAATGATTAATAGGTGCTACATGGATGATGTGGTTAGAGTATGGTAGAGGAGAGAGATGCTTGTTTCCTAACTGCAAGACTTGGCTGCTAATATGTAATGTGAATATGGGGTGGGGGTGGAGGGTAGGTATTGTATATGGTGTTTACCAAACTTACTTGACAGAGAAACTTATATTCTTTAAGGATTTCACAAGACTTCAATTTGGGAAACCCCAATTTAGAGTGTTAGTTACATTTTTGTTTCTATGCTACTATATAAATTTTGCATAATCCTGATGCAACTAAAATGAATAATAGAGAAAGGAGTATTGCCGGCTTTGCAATTTCTTTTACTAACTTTTTTTTTTTTTTTTTGTGGTACGCGGGCCTCTCACTGTTGTGGCCTCTCCCGTTGCGGAGCACAGGCTCCAGACGTGCAGGCTCAGCAGCCATGGCTCACGGGCCCAGCCGCTCCGCGGCACGCGGGATCCTCCCGGACCGGGGCACGAACCCGTGTCCCCTGCATCGGCAGGCGGACTCTCAACCACTGCGCCACCAGGGAAGCCCTACTAACTTATTTAATTTAAATTTTATTTAATAAAAATAAATAAATTAAATTTTATTAACTCAGAAGTGGATCTAACTTGTTATGGAGATCCATAAAACATGGTTCTGAAGGGGAAGAGATTAACAGTACTCCACAGCAGTGTCACTGGAGAAGAATCTGTTAATGAAGATAGCAACTTCTGAGTTCAAATATTAATTCCCCCTCCCCCTCTTAGATGCAGAATTGTAATTAATGGCAGGCAAAAATACTATAGGCTAATGTAGTATTTGGGAAACAACCTATGTTAGTGACATATTAACAGAACACATTCCTTTTATAAATAGGATTTACAATGTAATTTCATAGTGTCAGACTTGCATAATCATTAGTTTCAGCTTATAAGACTGGATTATGCACACAGAATTTGACAGTTCTGATAATATTAGTACAGTCATTTCAGTATCCGTGGAGGATTGCTTCCAGGACCCCCGTGGATACCAAAATCCTCTGATGCTCAAGTACCTTATAAAATAGCATAATATTTGTGTATAACCTACGCACATCCTCTCATATACTTTAAATCATCTCTAGTTTACTTAAAATACCTAATACAATGTAAATGCTATGTAAATAGTTGCTGGTGTGCAGCAGATTTAAGTTTTGCTTTTTGGAACTTGCTGGAGGTTTTTTTTTTTTCCACCAAATATTTTCGATCTGCAGTTGTTTGGATCTACAGATGCAGAACCTGTGGATAAAAATGACCACCTGTACGAATTATAAGTAATTAAGTTCATGAACGCTAGGAGAAAAGGTCAGGCGCATGTTTCCAAAAAGTTGTTTCTCTATTAAATATTTTCATTGGGCCATTTTTTGATATATAGTCCCACATTTAGAAAATAGCAAAATGTGAATGTATAGCTCTTAATTTAAAAGTGAAAATTACACTTTTCTTGTACCAGCCTTGAGAAGAATGGGAGAACTGTGTTCATGTCTGGGGCCGACCCTTCTAAGCATTTGGTCTTCATGGCTGTACTTCTGCAAGATAATATGTTCTAAGAACTTGCACTTCTTTTTTCTTTCTGGGCTTCTTGTAGTCTTTCTGTGGGGGTGTTTCCAGCAATTCCTTGGGGAGGAATTGGGGGATATGTCCATGTTTTCTGGGGTTCGGTCTTCTGTCCTTTTTGGTCTGTATTCTCATTTACATCAATGGCTCCTGTTCGCTCATGCTTCCTAGGGAGTATAGAGATGAGAACTTAGATTTTAGAGTTTGGTATGTCTAGGCTTCAGTCCTGACTTTACCATTCACTAACTGTTTGGCATAGACAACCTGGCTTAGCCTCAGTTTCCTAATCTATAAAATGGGGGCTAACAGTATATTCGCTATTATGATAAATAATGATAAATAAATTATAATAAATGAGAGAATCTATATAAAGTTCTCAGCAGCATGCTTGGCACATGGTATGTTGCAAATGGTAGTTGATGTTACCTTCATCATCTACATGTTGACCCCTTCCTTGAACTTTATACTCCTATCTAATTGTGCTCTCTATATCTTTGCCTTGGTCCATGGAAATCACTATTTCTGAAATTGGTATTTTCAAAACACAGTCACGTGTCTCCTTTCTTTCTCAGCTTCTTTCTTCTTCTACCAGTTCTTTCTCTTATAGTAGTCACTTTCATTTGGTGGTATCATTATTTACCCTGTAACTTTTGCCAGAAATCTGTACGTCATTCTTTCAACCAACCCCCAACCATCCCCTAGCTAATCCTTCACTACGTTGTCTGGTCAATTTATTTTAAGTCTCTCTCAGTTGCCTCTACTGAGGCATTGGTTTAGGTCTTTATCTTGTTATGCTTAGGCTAACGTAATAACTTTCTGACTGGCCCGCACTCACTCCTCAACCTATCTTCCATTCTTCTGTCACAGTGATCTCTGATGCCCTTCTCCTTTTCCAGCCACTTCTCACCCTCCAGTTTTTCATGCCAGCAATACCAAACAGCTTTTAGTATCCATCGCACGCCATGCTTTGACTTGGCTCCAGGCTGTTGCACATGCTACTACTTATTTCTAGAATTTTCCCTTTATCCTTGTTGGCCTGAAAAAAAGCTCTTTTTCACCTTTCTAAGCCCTCCTAAGTGTCCCTGTCTCAGAGGCCTTCTCTGACCACCTTCCTATCCACAGATAATAAATCTTTGTATTATACTGTTTCAATACTTTGTTCTGTAACATACTGAAATTATGCACATATACCCATAGCAATCTATTAGATTGGGAGTGTCCTGAGGGTAAGAATTGCTTTATTAATCTTTTTTTGTTTGTTCTTTGTATTTTTTGGGTCTTATTTCCATTAGGGAAAATGAGGTAAATTAATGAGATAAAATGTGCAAGTATCAATAGAAGTTTTTTAATGTTACTGCTTCAGTATCTATTTGTGAAAGTTCTTTACATATTGAGCTAAAAAGGCTGAAACATGTACAACCAAGTCAGAGTTCTTACTTTGGGATATGTTTATCTTACAGTCCTTTATGTGTTTTCTTTTTCATTTCCTTCCTCTTATGTCTATGTCCCTTTTCCCCTGTTTCTTATCTGTTACAAAAATATTTTTTTCTCCTCTCTCAGCAACTCTCCTTGATACATGCTCCATCATATACGAACTAACAAAGACCTAGAGTCCATATCCCTCTACCTTGGCTCTAACTAACCCCAGCCCTTCAAACACACCTACACACGCACATATACCAATCAGATTTCCCAGAACTTCTGGATCCGCAGAGACTGCTATGTATGCCCTGAAGTCCTTGCATAAAAGTAGTAAACGGTGAATGTAGCATACGTAGACTCAGACCAGAGGATGATGTGCTATATAAAATCTAAAGCAAGGCCTACTAAATTTGTCACTGAACTGTCAAGGTTTGACAGAAGTACTAATTATGCCAAGATAGGTTCCAACTTAGTAAATGCTAGTCTTAACACTATGAATTACTCATCTTTGACAGTTGAGCCAAATTTGTTCTGTTAGCATTTTGGAGATCCATTGCCAACTTTTTCAAATAAGCCTGCCCTTTCTATTTTCAAGGAATGATCTGAACTGTACTGAGCTTAATTCCTTTGTCAGGTCTTTAATTGTTAACATTTAGGCAACAGTTCCTGAGACTTTGATTTTAATAATTTTCCACTCTATGTGTGTTTCTTTAGCAGTAGCTATGATTAGGCAGACTTTTTCCTTTGGTTTAGTCACTATACCTAAAGTAACTCAATTTGGTGTGTTTATGAAAGTGTATATGTTGGTGGTGAGAGTGGGTACCAGAAGTATTAAAGAGAAAAAAAGTTTCAGAACAACATTTCTGTTCCCCTTTCACTACCACAAAGAAACAGGAAGACAAGGAAAGGATTTATAGATGGAATGATAAGCTCTTCTTTAGTGGTAATGACTAAACCAACAGTGTTGAAATAAGAGGAAAAGGACCATAGTTATCTCTATTAGGTGTCATTCTTATATACATTTATGTGTCTATAGAGTGTCATTTTCAGTATTATGTTCTTACTGCTAATATTGTCATCATTACTATTATATTTTTGCTTTGTTTTCTTTTTGCCTACCCACCATCTACTTTCCTCAGTTTTTAACATCAGACTGTACAGACAGTAGTAGCAAGATGCAGATTTAGTAAATGAGTGGAAAAATACCTAGAAGTACCATGATTTCTCAAAATTGTATATGTTTATGTAAAATTCTGTGATATAAGTTTTTCAGTGGTTTGTTCATTCCTAGTTTGTTTTTGATATATCATTCACCAAATATTTCATGAGGGCCTAATATATACCAGACACTCATTGAGTTTATCTTCTAATATAAATATTGGGTTGGCCAAAAAGTTTGTTTGGGTTACGGAAAAACCTGAATGAACTTTTTGGCCAGCCAATGCATGTAACATAATATTGCATATATATTACATAAATGCACATACATATGTGTGTATTATGCACACACACAGTCGATGCTCATTATTTGTGGTAGTTATGTTCTAAAAAGTTGCCATGAACACTGAATGAGTAAATACTGAATCATTTCTCCTAGGTGAGATGCGGGGTTAGGTTCCTGTGAGCCTCTGGTCATGTTTTCTTCAACTAATCAATACATAACCTGTTTAAAGACACCTTATTTCATATGTATACTTGATTCATTAACATTGAACTCATGACCAATAGCCCTATAATTTATGCCTGAATGAAGCTTACCCAAAGTGTATTTTCTCCATAAGACATGCCACAGCCTTCTTGAACTTAGAAACGCAAGAGAGTACTTCGGCAGTACACTTCGGGGCCATTATAAACAGTGAAATCACCAACAAAAAACACAAAATGCACTAATTAAATGGCAAAAAGGACACTTGCTTACAGTGAGAGCTGAAACAAGAAGGCAGAGCATCACCTTGTTCAACCTCAGCTGGTAACGTGTCAGGTGACTCGAAAGTTTCACTGCTATGCATGTGTCCGTGAATGACTGTGAAAGGGCTGTGAATATTGACTTTGGGTTACAAATAAATTTTAGTAAGTGACTTAACAAATACTTAATCTGCAAATAATGAGTATTTACTGTATGTCAACTATGTTGTATGTATGTATGTTTGTGTGTGTGTGTGTGTATGAATTTGTTTTTGGTCTTCATTTCCCCCACCCTTATCTTCCCTTTGGTTAATTGGTTGTTGTTCTTCACGGTGTCCTACATCTATTGTAGTACATTGTGCAATTCATTATAAATGTGATGAAGCTTCTAGGCCTGTGATATGGACAGGAAATTCACCTCATTTATTGAAGGTTTCCTCATATACGATGTAAGTTTTTTTCTGTAAACCTCTCACAGGGTGAGAACTTTACATTATAGATGTCACTCCAAAATTTACATGTAACAACTTAATGTATATTAAATTTAGTTCAATTAGATGTAGAATTACAATGAACATAATCGATACTGACTTTATGTTTGAGAATGTAAACATAGTTTTTCTTCATTTATATATATCAAGTCACTTAAAATAATTTGTATTGTACAGATATTTTAAAAATTAAGACCTCTCTCTTTTTTTTTTTTTTTTTTTTTGGCGGTACGCGGGCCTCTCACTGTTGTGGCCTCTCCCGTTGCGGAGCACAGGCTCCGGACGCACAGGCTCAGCAGCCATGGCTCACGGGCCTAGCCGCTCCGCGGCATGTGGGATCTTCCAGGACCGGGGCACGAACCTGTGTCCCCTGCATCAGCAGGCGGATTCTCAACCACTGCGCCACCAGGGAAGCCCAGGACCTCTTTTGATTAGCAAGATCTTAGGGATGTACCCTCAGCTGTTAAAAATGTTATTTTTACCTGGGAAATATATTTGTGGAGGAGTGCATAAAGTTTATGTGTGTGCACGCGAGTGTGTGTATTTTAAAGAATACTAATGAAATGAAAACCCGTGAATCCATCATCCAAGTTAAGAATAGAATATTACTAGTACTTTTAAAAGCCACTGTGTGCTCCTTCCCAGTCACAATCTCCTTCTCCCCATAACCACTATCCTGGCTTTTATACTAATGATTCCTTTTGGTTTTCTTTATAGCTTTACCATCTATGTATATATCCCTAAACAGTATATTGTTTATTCATTAAAAACTGAGTAGCAAGCACAAACTTAGCTGTGTAAGGAAAGGGCAATAATACCACTATTGTGTGAAGACTCAGATGAAGAGAAGCTGAACAGAACCTTTTGTTCACAGTCTGGCTTCAGATACCTGAGAGCATATAGGAGCCCTTGCTGGCAAGTCCGTTGGCAAAATCCCAAGTAAATCCCAGAACATGGAGCTCTTCACAGGCAGGACATCCGTGCTATAGTGCAGCGCTGGGTACTGAACATCCAGCAGGAGTGCGGTCAGGGGGCATGCACTGCTCTGCATTTCCTGCTTTTCAGCTCGCCGAGGCTGACTCCCGCTCAGTTATTCCTGAGAACACTGCTGTGGACTGAAATGAGAGTCCTCTGCTGATCGAGGCAGCAGAGAGGAGCAGGAATCTCATCAGCCCCTGGTCAGAAAAAGCAAAACAGAGGAACCTGGCCCCAGATTACGTGGTTCTTCTGTTTTCAAGTTAAAGAGCTGATCAGTGGCATTGGGAATCTTTGATGGCTCTCTAGTTAACCTCTGCTCAATGCTTAGCTGGTAGCCTGAGATCTCACTCTCTTGTATTCTTGCGTTGAATCTCCTGTTTGCTGTCCCTTGGCGTCCTTTTTTACTAGTATACGCTCTTGTTCTAGCAAACACATCCTACAATAATTTCTTCAGGAAGTATGCATTGCAAGTAATGTATTGAGCTTTTTCATGTCTGAAAATGTTTTTTTATTATTGATTTTTCTGACTCAATGTAGACTTTAAAGGTTAGAAATATTTTTCCTTCATGATTCTGAAGGTGTCGCTCTAATGTCTCATTGCTTCTAGTGTTGCCATTGAGAGATCAGAAGCCATTGCAGTGCCTGATCCATTGTGTGTGAACTATATCATCCTCCCCTCCTTGAGCACCCTTACCCCTACTGCTGGAAATCTGAACGTTTTGTAGCCCATAGGGTTCTTAAATTTCACAGTGGCATGTGTGGACATGTGTCTTATCTATTTTGCTGAGTACTTCATGGGTGCTTTTCTTTAAAATTTTTATTTTATATTGGGGTATAGTTGATTAACAATGTTGTGTTAGTTTCAGGTGTACAGCAAAGTGATTCAGTTATAAATATACATGTATCTATTCTTTTTCAAATTCTTTTCCCATGTAGGTTGTTACAGAATATTGAGCAGAGTTCCCTATGCTATAGAGTAGGTCCTTGTTGGTTACCTATTATAAACACAGCACTGTTTACATGTAAATCCCAAACTCCCAGTCTATCCCTACCCCCACTTCCCCCCGGTAACCATAAGTTCGTTCTCTATGTCTGTGAGTCCATTTCTGTTTTATAAATAAGTTCATTTGTATATATATTTTTAGATTCCGCATATAAGCAATATCATATGATATTTGTCTTTGTCTGACTTACTTCACTTAGTATGATAATCTCCAGGTCCATCCATGTTGCTGCAAATGGCATTATTTCATTCTTTTTTATGGCTGAGTAGTATTCCATCATATAAATATACCACATCTTCTTTATCCATTCATCTGTTGATGGATATTTAGGTTGCTTCCATGTCTTGGCTATTGTAAACAGTGCTGCAGTGAACACTGGGGTGCATGTATCCTTTCGAACCATGGTTTTCTCTGAGTATATGCCTGGGAGTGGGATTGCTGGATCATATGGTAGCTCTAATTTTAGTTTCTTAAGGAACCTCCATACTGTTCTCCATAGTGGCTGTACCAGTTTAGATTCCCACCAACAGTGCAAGAGGGTTCCCTTTTCTCCACACCCTCTCCAGAATTTATTGTTTGTAGATTTTTTGATGATGGCCATTCGGCCTGGTGTGAGGTGATACCTCATTGTAGTTTTGATTTGCATTTCTCTAATAATTAGCAATGTTCAGCATCTTTTCATGTGCCTCTTGGCCATCTGTATGTCTTCTTTGGAGAAATGCCTATTTAGGTCTTTTGCCCATGTTTTGATTGGGTTGTTTGTTTTTTTAATATTGAGCCGCAATAGCTGTTCGTAAATTTTGGAGACTAATCCTTTGTTGGTTGCATTGTTTGCAAATATTTTCTCCCATTCTGTGGGCTGTCTTTTCGTTTTGTTTATGGTTTCCTTTTCTGTGCAAAAGCTTTTGAGTTTAATTAGGTCCCATTTGTTTATTTTTGTTTTTATTTCCATTACTCTAGGACACTTCAGAAAAGATGTTGCTGTGATTTATGCCAGAGTGTTCTGCCTCTGTTTTCCTCGAAGAGTTTTATAGCATCTGGTCTTACATTTAGGCCTTTAATCCATTTTGAGTTTACTTTTGTGTATGGTGTTAAAGAATGATCTAATTTCATTTTTTTACATGTGGCTGTCCAGTTTTCCCAGCATCATTTATTGAAGAAACCGTCTTTCCTCCATTGTATAGTCTTGCTTCCTTTGTTGTAGATTAATTGACCATATGTACGTGGATTTATTTCTGGGCTTTCTATCCTGTTCCATTAATCTATATTTCTGTTTTTGTGCCAGTGCCATACTGTTTTGATGACTGTAGCTTTGTAGTATAGTCTGAAGTCAGGGAGCCTGATTCCTCCAGCTCTGCTTTTTGTCTGGTTTTCTTATCAATGCATTGATAGGAATTACATTGAATCTGTACATTGCCTTGGATAGTATAGTCATTTTGACAATATTGATTCTTCCAATCCACGAATGTGGTATATCTCTCCATTTGTTTGTGTCATCTTTGATTTCTTTCATCACTGTCTTATAGTTCTCAGAGTACAGTTCTTTTGTCTCCTTAGGTAGGTTTATTCTTAAGTATTTTATTCTTTTTGATGCGATGGTAAATGGGATTGTTTTCTTAATTTCTCTTTCTGATCTTTCATTGTTAGTGTATAGGAATGCAAGGGATTTCTGTGTATTAATTTTGTATCCTGCAAGTTTACCAGATTCGCTGATACGCTGTAGTAGTTTCCTGGTAGCGTCTTTAGGATTTTCTATGTATAGTGTCATGTCATCTGCAAACAGTGACAATTTTACTTCTTCTTTTCCAATTTGGATTCCTTTTATTTCATTGTCTTCTCTAGATTTCCGTAGCTAGGACTTCCAAAACTGTGTTGAATAGAAGTGGCGAGAGTGGACATCCTTGTCTTGTTCCTGGTCTTAGAGGAAATGCTTTCAGCTTTTTATCGTTGAGTATGATGTTAGCTGTAGGTTAGTCATACACAGTCTTTATTATGTTGAGGTATGTTCCCTCTATGCCCACTTTCTGGAGAGTTTTTATTGTAAATGGGTGCTGAATTTTGTCAAATGCTTTTTCTGCATCTGTTGAGATGATAATGTGGTTTTTATTCTTCAATTTGTTGATGTGGTGTATCCCACTGTTTGATTTGTGGATATTGAAAAATTCTTGTATCCCTCGGATAAATCCCACTTTATCATGGTGTATGATCCTTTTAACATATTGTTGGATTTGGACTGCTAATATTTTGTTGAGGATTTTTGCATCTGTGTTCATCAGTGATATTGGCCTGTAATTTTCTTTTTGTGTGTTATTTTTGTCTGGTTTTGGTATCAGGGTGATGGTGACCTCATAGAATGAGTTTGGGAGTATTCCTTCCTTTTTCAATTTTTTGGAATAGTTTCAGAGGGATAGGTGTTAACTCTATCCCTCTATCAAATGTTTGATAGAATTCACCTGTGAATTCATCTGGTCCCGGACTTTTGTTTGTTAGGAGTTTTTAAATCATGGTTTCAACTTCATTACTGGTGATTGGTCTGTTCATATTTTCTGTTTCTTCCTGGTTCAGTCTTGTGAGACTGTACCTTTCTAAGAATTTGTCCATTTCTTACAGGTTGTCCATTTTATTGGCATACAGTTGCTTGTAGTAGTCTCATGATCTTTTGTATTTCTGTGGTGTCAGTTGTAACTTCTCCTTTTTCATTTCTAATCTTATTGATTTGAGTCCTCTCCTTTTTTTTTTTTTTTGATGAGTCTGGCTAAAGGTTTATCAATTTTGTTTATCTTTTCAAAGAACCAACTTTTAGTTTCATTGACCTTTGCTGTTGTTTTCTTTGTCTCTATTTAATTTATTTCTGCTCTGATCTTTATGATTTCTTTCCTTCTACTAACTTTAGGTTTTACTTGTTCTTCTTTCTCTAGTTGCTTTAGGTGTAAGGTTAGGTTGTTTATTTGAGATTTTTCTTGTTTCCTGAGGTAAGATTGTATTGCTATAAAGTTCCCTCTTAGGACTGCTTTTGCTGCATCCCATAGGTTTTGGATCGTTGTGCTTTCATTTTCATTTGTCTCTAGGTATTTTTTGATTTCCTCTTTGATTTGTTCAGTGATCCATGGTTGTTTAGTAGCATATTGTTTAGCCTCCACTTGTTTGTGTTTTTTATAGTTTTGTTCTTATAGTTTATTTCTAATCTCATAGTGTTGTGATTGGAAAGGATGCTTCATATGGTTTCAGTTTTCTTAAATTTACTGGGGCTCGCCTTGTGGCCCAGCATGTGGTCAGTCCTGGGGAGTGTTCCCTGTGCACTTGAGAAGAATGTGTATTCTGCTGCTTTTGGATGGAATGCTCTATAAATATCAATTAAGTTCATCTGGTCTACTGTTTCATTTAAGGTCTGTGTTTCCTTATTGATCTTCTGTCTGGATGATCTGTCCATTGATGAAAGTGGGGTGTTAAAGTCCCCCACTATTATTGTGTTACTGTCAATTTCTCCCTTTATGGCTGTTAGTATTTGCTTTGTATATTGGGGTGCTCCTCTGTTGGCTGCATATATATTTACAATTTTTATATCTTCTTCTTGGATTGATTCCTTGATCATTATGTAGTGTCCTTGTTTGTCTCTTGTAATAGTCTTTATTTTAAAGTCGATTTTGTCTGATATGAGTAGTGTTATTCCAGGTTTCTTGTGATTTCTATTTGTATGGAATACCTTTTTCCATCCCCTTACTTTCAGTCTGTATGTGTCCCTAGATCTGAAGTAGGTCTCTTGTAGACAGCATATATATGGGTTTTGTTTTTGTATCCATTCAGCCAGTCTGTGTCGTTTGGTTGGAGCATTTAATCCATTTACCTTTAAGGTACTTATTGATATGTATGTTCCTATTGCCATTTTCTTAATTGTTTTGGATTTGTTTTTGTAGGTCTTTTTTCTTCCCTTCCTCGTTTGTTCTCTTGTCTTGTGATTTGATGACTAACATTAGTTTTGTGTTTGGATTCGTTTTTCTTTTTTCTGTGTGTCTATTGTAGATTTTTGGTTTGCAGTTACCATGAGTTTTGATATAGCAGTCTGTATATACACAAGATTGTTTTAAGTTGCTAGTCTTTTAATTTCAAATGCATTTCCAATATCCTGCATTTGTGTTCTCCTCTTCTTACAGTTGCTGGGTTTTATATCATATTTGTATGTAGATGATTTCCTACCTTTACTTTATGTTTGCCTTTACTGGGGAACTTTTCCATTTGTAATTTTCTTGTTTCTAGTAGTGGCCTTTTCTTTTCTGCTTGGAGAAGTTCCTTTAGCAATTTTTCCAAAGCTGGTTTGGTGGTGCTGAATTCTCTAAAGTTTTTGATGTATACATATAGCTGATTCACGTTGTTATACAGCAGAAACTAATACAACATTGTAAAGCAATTATACTCCAATAAAGATGTGAAAAAAAAATCTGAGAGATTGGCTGGGTGAAGTATTCTTGGTTGTAAGTTCTTCCCTTTTATCATTTTAAATATATTGTGTTGCTCCCTTCTGGCTTGCAGAGTTTATGCTGAGAAATCAGGTGATGACCTTACGGGAGTTCTCTTGTATGTTATTTTTTGCTTTTCCCCTTGGTGGCTCCTTTTAATTTGGACAACTTAGGATTTAAGGTCTGGGAAATGTTCTTGGATTGAGTTCCTCCCCTCCATTTTCTTTGTTCTTTTGGTTCTACTTTCTGGGAAATTTCCTCAACTTTATCTGCCAGGCCTTCTATTGAGTTTTAAATTTCTTCATATATTTAGTTTTCAAGAGCCCTCATTTTGTCTTCTGAAAGTTCTGGTTTTGTTTCATAGTTATAGTATCTTTCCAAGGACATTAATGGTAGTTGGAAGTTTTTTTCTTGATTAGTATGTTTCCTCTAAGTTGCTCTTTCTGTTTCGATCTCTGTCTTCCAAATTAGACTCTTCTCCAGATGTTTTGGGAGGTTGGTTATCTACTTATGATTAGGAATAGAGCAGTGGTTCTTGAGGGACATTTGACACCGTTTAGAGACATTTTTGCTTGGCAAAACTGGCTGAGGGGGTGCTACTGTCATCTCCAGGTAGAGGCTGGAGACGCTGTTAGGCGCCCTACAATGCACAGGACTTCCTTGCACAACAAAGAACTATTCAGCCCAAAATGCCAACAATGCCGAGGTTGGAAAGCTGATTGAAAACTCTGAACTTGTGGAAGAACTTGTTGACTTTGAATTTCAAGGAAGGTGATCTGGTTGAGTGGTTTGAACAATAAAACGTCATTATTTTTAGTCTTTCCTTCTGGGCTGGTCACATATTCAATAGAAAATCTTACCTTTCCTGCCTGAAGGGTAAAGATCTAGCTTCTAACATTCCCCCCTGTTAATGGGAAATGGGGATGGGCTGTCTACATTCAGTTTGTGTGTGATCACATAAACCCCTTGCTTTTCATGTAGTATCCACTTCTTCAACTGCCTTCTGTCCCCAGTTCTAAGACCCTGTGTTTTACTCTCTCCAGATAATGGACCTCTGTGAGGATGAGGCAGAGTAGTTACCTGGTGGCATGGAGTAGAGGAGGAGGATCTAAGACTCTTAACTGCTTCTCTAATAGATTTCACTCAAACCTTGTTAGTTTAGCCCCACCCTCTCTTTCTCAGAGTTATCTGGTGCTGCCAGTTCAGTTGCTTCCTGAGAATTTTGTAGTGTAAATGAGTTTGGTTCTGAACTTTTCTTATTTTCTCCTTGCAATTTGGCGTTTCTATGAATGCTAAGCCAGTTACCATTACTCCATCTGCTTTCTTGCTTTCAAAATTTGATTATTAATTACTATTGTATTCTCTCATTCTCCCAGTCCTTTAAGACATTTTCTTTAGCCCCTTTTCTCTCATTTTAATGGGTTCAGGGAGAAAAGTTAATTTAGATGCATTTGCTAAATCTATCCTATTATCCTGGAGACCAACATATTATACTGTATTCTAGCATAATTTTGTTTAATTCTAGTCACTTTTGACATGCAGTTGTCCCTCGGTATTTGCAGGGGATTGGTTATAGGATCCCCGCCAATACCAAAATCCATGGATGCTCAAGTTCCTTATATAAAATAGCATATTATTTGCATATAACCCACACATATGCCCCATATACTTCAAATCATCTCTAGATTACTTACAATACCTAATACATTGTAAATGCTTTGCAAATAGTTACCAGTGCAAATTCAAGTTTTGCTTTTTGGAACTTTCTAGAATTTTTTTTCATATATTTTCAATCCATGGTTGGCTGAATCAACAGATGTGGAACCTGCAGATACAGAGGGCCAACTGTATTTACTTTTGGTATCATAATGGTTCAATTCCTAGACATGACCTTTCTTCACATTAATGAAAGCTAGAGGAGATTATTGTGTGTCTGCATAGAGACACAGCTACATTCTTTTCAAAACCTTAGGGAAGTAATAGCAAATATTCAATTGTAACATATTCTAGTTTAATTGACCTTTTACTTTAAAACTTAGTATTCTGAAAGCAGCCAACTGCCTTGAGTAGAACCTTGTGCCACAATCCCAATCAATATTCAGTATTCTTAAAGAATTGGATAAAGAATATAGATTTTATCAAATCTGAAATGCCATCAATTATCTTATCATTCCAGTTTGATTAATACCCTGGCCAGAATTAGTGGAAATATGAGAAAGATAGTAGTTTATAATGATGGCTTACAACTACCTCTGTCAGTATTCCCCCCACCCCCCATAATTATTCAAGAATCGACTGTACTATAGACTAAAAATTTAAGGATGAAATTTTGAGATTCAAAAAGAGTTTAGGCCAGACTGAAACCTAGGCCTCCTGAATTTTTGCTGTTCCTTAAACTGTCATTCAAGTATAACTAATAAGTGTAATACAGAAGTTTTAACATACATTTTATTACACTCTCCTCCCCATTTTAAGATGGGAAAACAAGCCAGATTTTCTTATATCCTGTGTCTTTTTAGCGTTTTGATGAAATAAATATAATCAAGTCCTGCTAAAATTATAGACACTATATACTCATTCAAATTTTTTTCAGTTTCCACTGAGTTTCCAGTTGATGGATTAAATCCCAAAAAAAGTTAAAAGATTTTTCAGTGTCTTTTTAGTGTACTAAATGGTTCACCTTTTCTAACCCCCTGGATGTCACTGAGAGACAGATCTTTGAAACTCTTTACTCGTGACCTATCTTCATGTCATCAATAGTTCAGAGATAAACTCATTTTCTTTGCCTCACATTATAAAAGTAGCCTAAAGAACCAAGGATTTGGTTCCTTTTTTTCATTCACAGACTTAAACACGTTTTTGGTGTTTTTTTTGGTATCAGTATTCCCTTTTTTCTTGATTCTTCCTAGCTTTCTTCATTCTACTATTACTAAAAGGGTTGGGGGAGAAGCTATGTTTTCTTCCTCACCTTTGTTCAAACAGGAAGAACTAAAGAATTGACTCTTGACCAAAAATGATCCCACATACAGATCTTGGAAAGTATCCAAAAGGTGTAGTGAATTGAAGCATACTACACAAATGTATATATAAATAGAGTCCCAAGGGTTTAATGTGTGTACAAAAACCAATTACGCTAAACATTTCCTGAAATTAACTTGCTATTGTCAGGATAAGTAATCACAAGTAAGACATCCAGATTGAGAATGAAAACATTTGTGGGAGTCCTGACTCACATTGTTATATGTCTTCTCACAGAGAAAAGTCTTTGAACAGTTTTGAGTGATTATCAAAAAGGTCCTTTTCCTATAGAGTTCTGAAAGGTACACTATTACCATTTCTTTTCCTTCCAGTTTAGCTTTGTTAGGTTGCTTGAAGAGAGAGACTTGAAACTGTAGTGTAACTGATGTCCTGATGATTGATAGTGGGATGAAATCAACTGATTCATATGATCTCAGAGAAATGTTTAAGTCTAGGTTAGATTATATTCGTTTGCTGTCCTCTGAAAGAATAAAGACAAGCTTACACTTTAAGGCAAAAGTATCATAAGTGTCCTACTGTAAATGAAGAACTTTTCTCTGTCTTCTGATTGACCACATGCATCCAGGTGTACTGTTTCTACCTGTAAAAACCAATGAGAGTGTTTTGTTTCCTGAGGAGGGGGGAAATCCATACGTGTATACACGTACATGTGTGTGTATTTAATAACTTAAACCATACTAGCCTTCAAATAAAATACTACAGTATATTGCGATTGCATTCTACATTAATCAATAGTTGATTCAAGCATGTTGGATTATCTTTAGTTCAGATACTTATTTGATAACTATTAATCACAAGGAACAGAGTGTGTGTGTTTTTAATGCCTGGGACCAGGCATTGTTATTTTATCAGTCATTACAGTTGATTCAACTGTATGGTCAATATTGAGAGCCACCAATTTCAATTGAGGAGAGGACTGGGTAAGAAAGTGACTGGACCACTGGTTTTGCTAGTAGAAATTACTTCCTTTCCTATGGCAGTTGAGAGTAATGCTAATTTGAAGTTTGGGGAGGATGAAGGATTTCCCTGTGACTTCACGTGAAACTGTAGAGGTTGTTGGAAACTAAATCATGTAGGGCTTTCTCTTTGTGAAGTGTCTATTTAAGTCTTCTGCGCAGATTTCCTTGTAGTATATTTTCTTATTTAAGAATTAGTTATGTATTTTGGTTCTTGACTAAATACGTGTTACAAATACCTTCTCTCTGGGATTTTAAGCAGAAACATAATATCAGATTTTCATCTTTAAAACATCACTTCAAGAATGAATGGGAGAAACAAGTTTTCAGTGGTCCTAGTAGAAACTGGTAGTGGTTTAGACTACGGAATGAGTCATGCAGAGAAGTGGACAGGATTAAGAGATATTTGAAATAAACTCAGTAGGACTTGTTAGTGAAGATTAGATAAGTGATGGCTAAGATGAGAGAATGATTTAAGTTTCTGGTTCAAAAGGTAAAAGTTGTATACACTACCACTGTGAACTATTATTTTGTTTAAGATGCTGATACTATGTAGAGAAAATTACAGAGATTATTTGCCTTGAATATAAGAACACTATCTCAGATTTTTAAAAGTGATTTTGAAAGTAAATTTGTTTCTTATTTTTCTGGGTTATCAACTTCAAATAAATAATTACCTCATGAATTATAGAAAAATGTGTTCAAAACTATATTAAATTCTATTTTGAAAGCTATGGCTATAGTAGACAATGAAATATGAATAAACTGTTGAAGAGAAATAGAAACTTAAAATCAACAAATTAAACTTGGATTTTTTTTTTTTTAGGGGTCCCTTCAGTGTTGTACGACGATGCATCAACAGAGAAACTGGGCAACAATTTGCTGTAAAAATTGTTGATGTAGCCAAGTTCACATCAAGTCCAGGGTTAAGTACAGAAGGTAAGAGATGGATTTCAAGTAAGTTATTTGATGTCTGGCTTTATTTCATTTCCAATCCATCTATCAACTTAACCTTCATCTGGGGGTGGGGAAGCAGAGGGTGTAATGCAGTGGGAAGTGGGTGGAGACAGTTTAAATTCCATTCTAGTTTGTCAGATTTCTAGAACATAGTATTTGAAAGATAGCTAGATTTGATTTAACAGTGTTATGAAGTCATCTAGGATTGCTATTGGCCTATGTTTTTTGAATAGAAAGGAAGTAAAATCTGAAAATATATTTTTTAGGATCTAACTTGTAGTCCTATAGTATAGAACATGGGATGGGAAGGGTGAGAAGGGAAATAATGGCACAAATATAATCATTGCAGATTCAAAAGAAACTAAGATGAGTTCCCTTCAAGTCCATAACTTACTACCCTTAGGATTGTGATCTAATAGAACTAAAAGACTAATATATCACATATTGCTTAAGTCACTTATGGTGTATATGTGTAAATGAAAGATCAGTACTGCTAGGACTTGCAGGACTCAAAATTTTGTTTCAAGACATTGATATGGCTAATCATATTTATGTATAAATATTTATAAACAGTACAGAAGCATTTTAAAAGTTTTTTTGTTTGTTTTTTGCTGTTTTAAGCCATAGTTCCATGTAGCCATGATTCACATATGGTCGCACTTCAGATGGCACAATTATTATTTTAACGTTTCTAATTAGCCTGTCTTCTGTCTTCAGACTTTTTCACAGTCCAGTAAAAGACATATCCTTCTTAAGTCCTTTCCTTCTTAATCCCAAGAGCAATGCAGTTAATAGTTTAAATTGGAAAAGCTAAGGCAGAGTAGCCTATTTATATTTTATCCAGTTATCTTACTTTAAGAAGTAGAAGCCCAGATACTGTGAGTTCCAAGTTAATCTATTCCTGCAGATCCTTTTTCAGGATCATTACTTTTAAATACTTTTTTGAAACCTTCTAAATTATTATTATCCATATACTGAATGTAGAAGATTCATAGAAGTTGTTACAAAGTATCAATAACTGATTTTTTTTTAGTGCTTTAATCTTTCAATTCTTAAGGTAAGATTTAGGGATTTTATATCTTACGGTTTCATATTTTGGAATTGGCTATTATTACTTTTGAATACAAATTATTTTATAAATTTAGCAGAATTTAAAATTCACTTCTAATCAGGTTTCACCACTATATTATGTTTGCTAAAACTTTTTAACTGCATTTAAGTTTAATATACTGTATTTGATTTTCTGTACCTCAGTTGTCAACTAATTTTAACAAAAAGCTTTCTGAGTACTTAGGTAATTTTGTATAAACCTAGTTCATTAAACATATAGATGTGTTGAATCTTTATTTCTCTTAAATGTTTTGATACTGTTGATGAATTTAGTAAGATTTCAGTTTAAAATCACAAGTCTAAATCAATTACTCAGTATACCTATATTATGTTGATTTTGTTTATCAGTATACCTAATTCTGAATCTACAGACTAAAGACATTTTTTATGGAGACAGTTAATTACTTTCTCAGTTATCTGAGGTTCTTTCTTTTTTTTTTAAAAAAGAAAGTTATTTATTTATGGCTGAGTTGGGTCTTTGTTGCTGCGCGTGGACTTTCTCTAGTTGTGGCTACTAGAGTGGGGGCTACTCTTCGTTGCGGTGCGTGGACTTCTCATTGTGTTGGCTTCTCTTGTTGTGGAGCATGGGTTCTAGGCATGCGGGCTTCAGTAGTTGTGGCGCACAGGCATAGTTGCTCTGCGGCATGTGGGATCTTGCCGGACCAGGGCTCGAGCCCGTGTCCCCTGCATTGGCAGGAGGATTCTTAACCATTGCACCATCAGAGAAGCCCTTGGCTGAGGTTCTTTATTGACAGATTTCTTCAGCAAGGAATCTCTGTAGCTATAGACCCAGACTGCCAGGCTGGATCTCATTTATTGTCACGTAGCCAGGGAGTCAAACACCAAACTTAAAAAGATGGGGTTGGCGTACCATCCATGTCTCTGAGGTTAAGTCTTCTGAAGTTCACTCATTTGTCGCTTTGGCATTGCTTTGAGTATGTAAATGTCTTCAAGTCCTATTCTGAAGACAAGGCTAGGGCATTTCATTAATCTTATATGGTAGGGTCACAACCTATAGATATTAAATGATATCCAGTTGAATTCTGCATATTACTCATGACTTTATCTGGTTTTGATAAGGGTTTGATGTTATTCAAATGAAAATGTGCAATTGTTCCTTTATATTTATGGCACCAAAATGTAGTTTTCCCATCTTCTTTAGCACAATGATACTCGCAGTGGTTAAGAAACAGAATAAAAATTTCATCTCCACCCTACCACAACTATTTTTCCTTTTGAAGAAAAACTTGCAGTGGAGTTCCTATACACACTATTGCTTATTTTCACACTAGCTTACTTTAACTTGCACACATTTTATTATAAGATATATAATAAATAATGTTATTTTATATTATAAAACCTCTTTGAACAGTATCCTCCATCCCCAACTTCTTTCAACATTTTTCCAAAACATTTGCCCTTCCAGTGCATGTACAAATTGTTAGTGTCCAAAAATGACCTTATTCATGGCTAAGGGTAGGAGATGTCATATTAAGAAGAAACATATTTTGAAGTGAAATTTGAAGTACAATAAAAAGGAATCTATAAGTTTAAACAGAAGTACCTAGAAATATCTATATTTACCATTATATTCTCTTCTTTTTTTAAAATTAATTTATTTGGTTGCGCTGGGTCTTAGTTGCGGCAGGTGGGCTCCTTAGTTGTGGCTTGAGGGCTGCTTAGTTGCAGCTCACTGTCTTCTTGGTTGCAGCACATGGGCTCCTTAGTTGCGGCACACGGGCTCCTTAGTTGTGGCTTGCCGGCTCCTTAGTTGCAGCATGGGGGCTCCTTTGTTGTGGCATGTGAACTCTTAGTTGCAGCATGCATGTGGGATCTAGTTCCCTGACCAGCAGTCGAACCTGGGCCCCCTGCATTGGGAGCACAGAGTTTTAATCACTGTACCACCAGGGAATTCCCTATATTCTCTTCTAATTAAGCCTGTCTCTCAAGCAACAGATAATTTAAAATCTATTTTATTCTTTATGTTTTCTTTTTTATTTTATTTTTGTCATTTTGATTTATTTAATGTTTGTCATTGCGTCAGTATTTTTTCTTGTTAGTACATTTGTATTCAAATACATTATTGAATAAAATAGGTTTCGTGAAGTGTCATCTGGGAAACTAAAGTATGCTGTTTATTTGGATAGGTCATTATGATACAAAGACAAGTAAAAAGAGCACCTATTTTTAAAAAATTTTTATTAGAGTATAGGTGATTTACACTGCTGCATTAGTTTCTGCAAAAAGCAAAGTGTATCAGTTATACCTATACATATTTTAGATTCTTTTCCCATATAGGTCATTACAGAGTATTGAGAAGAGTTCCCTGTGCTATACAGTAGGTCCTTATTAGTTATCTATTTTAAGAGCACCTATTCTTTTTTTTTTTTTTTTTTTTTTTTT